>NC_044919.1:10354821-10472533 GCF_003576645.1 Ipomoea triloba | reverse complement strand
CCAAAAAAAAAAAAAAAAAAACAATCCACAAAACCTAGCTAAATATATAAGTTAAATCCTTGAATTTTCTGGTGATGCTCTATAATAAATTTTGGCAATCCATTTCCCCAGGTATTCTTTATCCATGAGAGCGCTTTCTTACATGCCGATGCCAATGCTTCAACCAATAAATTAAAGGATCATGATCCAAGTGTTCCCTTGTTTTTCTTGTGGACGAGACCCAGCTGGTCTCCACCAAGAGTAGAAGACAACATTTTCATTACTTGGGAGCGTCGTTCGTTCCCGGGGTGATATAGAAGTTGTAAAGCAATGCGTCTCCTCTCCTTCTCAGTCTCAAATCTGGTTTCGCGTGTTAAATTTTTACCCTGCTCCATGAAAAGCATGACGAAAACACCACAGTCATAACCATTTTTCTGCTGAGGCACCCAACCCGGTATTGAGATTTTCCAAACACCATTTTTGTCATCACTGTATGAAAATGATTCATCCACCATAGCATGCTCTATCAGGCAATTGTGCAGGGATTTTAGGACCTCCTCCGCCTCATGAGTACGAGTTTTGGCTTTCTTGTTTTGAAGGTAAGAGTCAAAAATTGCTGCTTCCTTTGTCTGGATGTCTGCCCTTATCAAGTACCAGTGCCTATTCTCCATGTTCATCGGGATGTATATAGAAGTACATCTAGATAGGGTACGGTTGGAGCCGACACACCTTTGAAAAACGTTGTACCTCTCGTCTTCGGGTAGCTGTGCAAAATATGTTGGAAGGTACAGATTTCTGGGAGCCTTATCGCAATCTTTGAATCTCAATACACATTCATGCGCGTTTATAACCTGCAGGAAATTAGGCACATACAAGAAAATAAATAATTTAAAATTAATAATACATAATGAATGAATATAATATAATGCTATGTGTTAGGAATTAGGATCAAGCTAAGCCTTACCATGCATTACGCCAAAAGTTATAATTAGTAGCCAACAACACAATTTTTTTTTATAGACAGTCATCACATTTTTTAGAGGCAAGGTGTCGTCTTCTTCTGCTCTGATACCACTTATTAGGATCGCGCAAGCTCTACCATTATGTCAAAATCTATAGTTAGTTTTTAAAAACAGCCATCACATTTTCAAAAGACAGGCCAGGGTGTTGGACTTGACCTTAACAATCTCCTGACCCCTAATTAATGGACTTGCCCCTTTACATGACTCCAATCTGCTGAACACTATGTTACATATTACTAGCATTTAATTAATTACCTCGTCTATAATCCAAACACCAGGCCTAAGTGAATACAATCCATCACCGTTGACATGGCCATTCTCAAAGCTAACGTATGTCCCAGATCTTTTCTCCTGAAAGAACCATTCCAGGAACGGATTGTCATCGCTACCCCATTTACGCTTTTTAACTCGATCCACATCCATACTCTGTTTTGGATTTATCTGAGTGGGTTCCTTAACCTGCATGGTAATTAATTTACGTTATTCAAGATTTGTTCTTTCAACTTCCTATACTATATGCAATCTCCTAAACCCATCCAATAACTAAATAAAATAGATTCTCCCATAAACCTCGGACGGTGAAATTGGATTAGCAGTACGGCTCATCGGGTTGCGTAGTAAGTCCATAATGGAATCCAGTTTCTGGGTTACATCTTCTTTGAAACTTTCCATTTGTGACTGCTGGTCTCTTTGCCTTGCTTCTAATGCTCTGAATTGTTGTTTGCAATAATCGTCAATATGGTTAAATTCAGTGTTGTCCCTCTCAGCTATGTTCACCTGTTTTCATTACACTGCACGTTAATCATGCATTAAATAATGACTAACTGTTGCTTTGGTAAAGAATTGATAAGAAACTTTTAGGAAAGTGAACTTCATGTCCAATTTTTGTCCTTTTTGTTCAGCATATATATAATATATATAAACATAAATATAAAATCAAATTATTAGTTTAGACTTTTAGTTGAAATGGAGCGTATGTTTCAATTTGATATCATATCACAACGTGTTAAACATAACATAAATATGCAATTCAACTATCAGCTTGTCAGAGTAAAATATCCAACAAAAATAACTTCTCATTTAAGAGTAGAGTAATAATACCATAAGGGATGGGATGTATCTTACTGAATAAACTGTAGAAGAAGCAAGTATTAAGCCATGTCGCTTGAATTCACGAATGCGGTTGCCTAACTCATCCTTCCCCCAATCTTTTATTCTTGGGGTAGGCCTCAATTCGTAGTCAACCCTTTTGTCACCCCGAAATCTGTACTTCTCTAAGAAATAAATCTGAAAAACAAATGAAATATCAAAACACCATACCAAATTAAACATGCCATGCTATGTAGAGAGCGGTCTAAATAGGCCAGCCTGCCCCGCTCCTTATATATGTATGGGTGGGTTTCAATTTTAGAGAAATGCATATATTTTTAAAAAAAAGTATGTATATAGTAAATATTTTATAAGAAATACATAATATATGATTATGTATGATGCTTATTGAATGTTAAGCTAATTTGATTAGTAATAAGTATCTTATTATTGTAAAACGGGATAAGGATCAAATGGACTCTTCACCTTTATACGAAAGTTCAATTAAGCCCCTCAATTTCAAAAGATGCAATTAAACACTTGAACTTGTCAAAATGAGTCAAACAAGCCCTATTCAGCGGTAATCAATAAGTTACCGGTAAAACTACTGTTGTTGACCACTATTAATTAGTGCTGACCACGGTATACAACCCCTAATTGCCGGATTTAAAAAAATAAATAAATAAATAACCGCTGACGACTGGCGTCTTGTCCATTAGACTTAATTACACTTTCGTATAAAGTTCAATAGCCTATTTAACCATTTTTCCTTGCCAAAAGGAAAAGGCCTACCCTGAGCCTGTATTGACCGGTAATATGGATCATGAATAAAATGTACATTTTTTAGTATATTAAAAGTACAATATTTATATACTAAATGTACATTAATTATTTGATAGTATACAAAATAATGTACCTTCAATACACAAATAATGTACCTTAACCTTAGTAAATTAAATATGTACATTTTATTCATGGTACATGAAATAATGATGGGATAGGTGTGCATATATGCATAGTCGTATTTACAGGATATCAAATTAAAACTCACCATCAACAGCACCAAGCATCCCCCAACACCATGCTGTTTCATTTGCCTTGCCCTGGTGATACTATCTAGAAGGCAGTCTAGGACAAACTTACTCCAGTTCATTTCACCCACCCTGTGTAAGTGTTGAGCAATGTTGGACCATTTCTTGTTGAGTCCATGTCCGGGAGCAAGAAAATATGTAACAACATAGAGGAGGAAATAGGTTTTGAAGGCATCTGTTGCACCACCTCTCTCTAGTGCAATCATATTTTCGAGTGCGGCTGCATCGATCATGCCATCACGAACTGGGACTGGGTAACTCCCGCCTTCTAACCCTATCATCTCTTCAACATCGAAACCACTAGATGGAACGCCAAGGATGGAACCAACATCTTGATGGGTTATTTGGTGATTAGCCCCTTGGATGCTAATGGAGACATTATTGTAGTCCACTAGATCAATAAGAAATTCAAGAAATTCTTCGTCAATATTGAAATTTTCCACACTTAAGATGCCGTCGAATCCCATGTCCTTGACGGCGCGTTGTTGATCAAGGGTAAGTGACTTAACAATATCGTGCACTTTTTGGACCCCGACCCAATAAGCGGATTGAGACTGAGAACCCATTATCAAACCTGGCCTGACCAATCAAAACATAGGAATGAAAACACACTAAGCTAGACAGACTCTCATCTTGTTAGAAGAATAAGTCGATAAAATCAAATAAATTGTTATAATTCACCATTATTATTGAGATGTATATAACTATTTAATTTATTAAGGTTGACATGTGACTTATCAACGCCATTAACGAAGTAATTCTAATAAGTAATCACCCTTCCGCTTTTAACATAACAATATAATTAAACATTTATAGTTGGTGAAATTTTTTTAAAAACTTCTGTGTTTTGTAAAAATATTATTCTGCATATATACCAATAATATTAGACACTTTAAAAATTAAGACATTAATATTAAATATTTACATTTTATAAAAATTATAAATTCTAATTCAAGAAAAATGCTAATCTAACCCAATTTTATTGAATTTGTCTAGGATTATTTTAAAAATTACTAATATAACATTATTTTATAAAAAAAAAATTAAAATGTATCAAAGATCAACTTTATTCCATTAAAATTTCAAAATTAAACTTTTCAAAAAAAGATTCTATGTATATAAAAGTATGCTTAACTATTATAACCACTAATTAATACCTAAATTACTTTTAGAGTTAAAACATTATAATCATTTAAAAAGTATATTCAAACATGGATCCACCAAATCATGATCAACTAATCAAACATACCAATATTTCTAATATTAATTAGGCAAAGTTAAAAACAGAATTATAATCAACCACAGAAAAATTAAATCCATTCGAAGAAATAAAGTTAAACTCACAAAGTAACGAACTTCTAATTAATCCTGATGACTGCCGATCTACAAAATCCCAGCAAATCAAACTCTGCCAATCCTCAAATCATGCTGCATCGTATATATTATTGGGAGAAATTACGAAATATGAGACTTGCAGAGAAGAAGGCTGAGAAGTAGTACAGTAGTAAATCAGAGAAGATACAAGTAGAATGGAGCTAAGAAAATAATTAACCTGGTCAATGAGATTAGCTCGCTTGCTCTTGGAATTTTTTGCTTCCATTTGTGGCCCACCCATTATTGTATGTTGACTTCTGAAGACCTTGGCTTTTGGAAAATAATTGGTACTATATTACATGTTGATTGGTTTACGTTTCTATTCAATGATTTCACCTATTGCATTGATGAAAACCACAGATTATTGACAATGGCCATGGCGACCACGAAAGCTTCCTCGACAATGGCCATGACTATAACTAGCTAGTTTAAAAATTTATTTTTTAACTGAATTTATCTGCCCAAATATTTTAGATTTCAATTTAGTATCTATTATTTTCATTAGGAGGTCCGCGAACCAGGCCGCCCATGCTCTAGTTAGGACGGTAGGCTCTTAGTCTGGCTCGTGTAATTGGGTTGATATCCCACCTTATTGTATTAGCACTTTTATTCAGTAATATATTTATGTAGTTTTTAGCTTAAAAAAATAGCAAAGGGGTTGAAAGTTTTATAAATTATATACTCCGTATTTAACTAATCAAGGTTCAATTGGATATAGCGTGGCAATAACATGTAAATAAAACAAGCAAAAAACATATTTGGGTGTTTTTTAATGAACAACTAGCATTCTAAGAAGCGCAAATTATACCATAGATCAGGATCCACAATGGTGGATCTTGATCCAAAATAATATTCAAGTTATTGTCTAGTGTTTGGCAAGGTCCTTAGAGTCAGTAGTATTCAAAAAAAAAAAGTGTTTGGCAAATTATATCATGGTTCATGGATCAGGGTCCACATTGCATTGTGGACCTTGGTCCAAAACGATATTTATTAATTATATGTTTGCAAATAAACTAAAGGTAAATAATATGTTAATTGTAATAGATGCATAAGTTATTGACTGATATATGGTACATGATATGGTAATCGTATGTACATAATAATTTAAATGTCATTTTGAACCCGAGTCCACAGTTCAAGGCAAACAATAGTCCATGGTATAAGTTAAAATATGTTGATTATTATACGAATTGTACCGGAGCCGAGTAGTAATTAACTATAGTTTCTATAGTCGTTCAAAAAAAAAATTACAAATCACACAAAAAAGATAAAATTTATTAAGAAGACTCTATTGACATTTGACAATAACTGAATTAAAAAAAAAAAATCATATTCCATTCATTTACTCTTCCAGGCATTTTGAAATTATTTTCATGAGATGTTTAAAGTTGTCAACTCCAGTCTCACTTAAATCCAATTCTTTCAAATTCGTCAAACCAAGTACCTCTTAAAGCAATATTAAGAGAAGAAAATAAAAGTGGAGTGAACAAAAAAGATATAAATATACTGCGATAAATATTGCAAATAATGGGGAAATTAAATGTGATGATTAATGTAAAATGGTAGAAATTGTATACTAACCATTTACTTGTATTAATCCTTTTATAGCTTCATTTACAGGGAGGTGTTTAAGACTTGAGAATAGGTTAGTATTAAAGTGATTTTGTTGTAAATGAATAATTAATTTTCAAATTTGGCAGGTCTGACCAAAATATATCAAAACCAACGTTTTATATCTAAAAAACATAATAAGTCCCAATCAAGGTTATATCCTTGATTTATGTCCATCTTTTTAGATGTTAATAAATGTGTACATTTTACTTTAAATGTTGTACACTTCAATGTTAATAGACAAAATTGTCCCTACTACATTCTTGTTATACAAAACTACCCTTACACCGTTATAACACCGTTACTTTTAACTCCATCATTATTACCATACACCTATATATATCATATCCTTTTCCTATTCTTTAAGTGTCATTTTATTAAAATTATTATATAATTAATTTAATGGTTGATTATATTTTAATTAAGTTTCTATGAATGGTAAATCATATATTTGTGTATAAAATACATATATTATTTGTGTATATATAATTTGAATTATACATTTTAATTATTTGTATTTATTAATATTTTAATATTGGGCATAAGTTTTCGCGCACCGCGCGTACAAAATACTAGTATATATATAAAAGTAGTAATAGAATCATGCTTTTCAAATCTCTCATCTCTACCTACTAAGTCATGTCACATATTCTCTCCGCCACTCAAATAAATAACTCAAAAAGTTTAAGGGTTTATTTGAACATTTTCAAGTTTGATGAATTAATTTCTATTTTGATAAAAATTGGAAGGTCTATTCACTTATGATAATGATGATTATGGACATATTGATTAGGTATAGCGTAGTATTGGACTTGATTGCATTTTTTGATAGTTTTATTAGGGATTTAATTGATTTTTAAATTTTCTAGTTAGGGGATTTAATTGCAATATTTGTTCAGTGTAGATGCTAATTAGATCTTTTTTTTTTTTTTAAATCTTCAAAATAAATAATTGAAATAATCAATACATCATAGATAAAGATAGAAACATAAAATTGAACAAAATTGTAAGTCTAAAAGAATTTTAAAAAACAATGTAAAAGAAAGAAAGCATAACGTAAAAATTAATATTTTATATAATTACATTAATATATTTTTTATTCTCACTAATCCATATTATCATTGGCCTTTGACAAATTCATCTCACATTAAGGCATGCAGATTATATTAATTTCTAGTAACTCTTTCATTGACATTTTCCAAGTTTCTTAATATTGAATAAATAACACTTCATTCATTACCGCAACAAACTTATCACGTAAACTATCACTATTTACTACACCATTTCGCACGTAATGTGAATATAGCTAGTAATATAATACAAATAAAGATGTAAAAAATATCATTAAAAAAACATAAATTGATAATATTTATATAAATCTTGAACGAATACTTCGCATTCTTAATTTGAAATTAAGAAATGCTATCCAAACATAGTCATAACATGACATTACACATAACTCAATGAAACTAAACCAAGTTCTCCTCCAATATGGGTTTATATACACAGTACTACAACCACGGTTACCAACATAACTGTGTAAGCTATGAGAAAGCTTATGTAGAAAGATTTCATGTCCATAAAATTGCTTTCTTCTTCGCCATTTTCACGTAACAACACTTGTGGAGGCATTTCTTTATGGGTGCAAAGGTTGCTAAGTGGAGGGCCACAAAGAAGTGCATTTCCTTCATAACTGCTTGCATCAAATGTTGCAAATTGAGGTTTACGATCTGGGATGGGACCACTTAATAAATTGTTGTGTGCCACACTGAACACTTCCAAAAAATTGAGTTCCACTAGTTGAGCAGGTATTCTCCCATTTAACATGTTGTAGGAAAGATCTAAACTCTGCACTTTGCAAGATTTGATAAGGTTATCGGGATGCCTCCAGTGAGATTGTTGTGTGAAAGATTCAAAGCATAAATTTTGCTTAAATTTCCAAAATCAAGAGGAATGTTCCCAGTCAATTGATTGCAAGATAGATCAATTCCCAACATGTATTCCAACACAGTTCCTTGAAAAGAATGCGCTTGCAACTTGGTAGTAAATTCTGCCATGATGTTGTGATTATCGATGAAATCGAACTCAATATTAAATATTGTAGCTAAAGGAAGGTGAAATGTCATAGCCAATCTGCTTGTTCCCAAGTAGGAAGTTGTTGCACCGGCCATAGGATTGGTTATTACTACCGAAGTGACATCTATATTGTAGGATCCAAGCCCATTTGAAGTCATTTCACCCAAATAACGAGGGATTGAACTAGTAAGATTGTTGCAAAAGAGGTCAAGAATGCATAAATCGCTCAATTGACATAATTGATTAGGGATAATCCCTTCAAATGATTTCCCTTGAGGAGAAGAATGCTTAGCCCACCAAGCTAAGGTTGCCAATCCGTTTTGGAATTGTTCCTCTAAAATTGTTATGGCTGAGGTCGTCTAGTGTCAGTAGAGAAGACCTACTGTTACCAAATAATGGATGTGTGAGTTGACCTCCAAACAAATTGTTGCTTAGATAAAAATGCTTTAAGTTTTCAGGATTGAAGCAAGATGGAACTGAGCCTGATAACTTATTGTCTGATATATCTAATAACGCAATGTCTACTGACTTGCAAAACTCTGTAGGAAATGGACCTTCAAGTTGATTGCTATGCACAAAAAGATGTTTAAGGTATGTCATATTACCTATCCACTTTGGAAGTTCCCCATGCAAATGGTTGTTACTAAGGTCTAGTAATTCTAGACAAAAAGAAAGGGTAGAGAGACTATCAGGTATCTTACCTACAAAGTTGTTGTCAAGTTGCAAGACCATCAATTCAAATATATGTACAGCTCTTGGAAATATTTGGCCTTGGAACTTGTTATTTGACAGTTTCAAAAGGTATAAAGAGTGACAACCAGTAGCTAACTCCTGTGGTAATTCTCCTGTCAAGTTGTTGTTAGACAAATCAAGATACCCTAAGGAATTAAGGTCACCAAAACTAGAAGGCAAGCTACCAACAAGATTATTCCAAGACATGGTTAGTGAAGCTATGTTTGGAAAGGCAATATTTATATTTTCTGGGATTTGTCCACATATGTTGTTCTCAGATCGAGATATTGAGAGTGGTAAGGTGGAAATTAGGTTTCTGTGGAAACTTGAGGTTTCCTTTAAAAGCATTGCCACCCATGTAAAACCCTTCTAGTTTTGTGTTATTTTCCATCAACCAGGCAGGGAAATCACCTCCGACGTTATTACTTAACAAATCAATGATTCTTAACTCATTTTGGTGAAGAAGAAAGCTTGGTAATCTAGGATATTGCCCTGCACAATTGGAGAGACTAAAAAACTCTAGTTTGCATGATGGGATAGGGTTTTTGAAACTAGGGATAGTTTCCAAAATCACTTCATTGTTGGCGGCAAATATGAATTTGAGATTTGAGTGATTGCTAAATGAGTCAAAAGAGATGGGAATTTGGAAGTGGTTATTTGGAATAGTTAAAGCTTCAAGTGATGTTAATCTAGATAAGGGGGAGGTAGCTATGTTACCAGAGAATCAATTAGATGATAGATCAATCAATCAAAGTGAAGTCAAGTTTCCTAGACAATGGGGAAGCACTCCTTTGAACTGTACTCATTGTTACTAAGTCTTAATTCTTCAAGGTTTTTAAGCTCACACCAACCTGCAAAAAAATAATGCTTATAGTTAAAAATTTTAATAAGTTCAAGTCACTATAACTAAAAGACATTTGTTGAGTAAAGCAAATGTTATGTGGGAAAACATGAAAATATTGTATACCTACCTTTATTAGGCAAGGATCCACTAAGTCCACACCCAGAAAGTGAAATAACAGTGAAATGATATAAGAACTCGCCTGCACAGGCCAAGCCCATGAGGCCCACGACATGGCGATTTAGGGATGGTCCGTGAGGTTCGACAAATTTTGACACCCCTAAGTGTTTTACTCGGATCGTCACTCAAAAAAAGATCTACATCACTTGGATTGGATGGTTACAAGAACTGAATTATTTTTATTGGATTAAGAGCATCTCCAAATGTAGCAGCAAAACAAAAAAGGCAAATTTCGTCTCTAATGGAGACAGTAAAACAACAAAATTTTTTCGATCGTGAATAGTGTTGCACCCGATTTGGTCCCGATTGACTATAGCAAAATTACCAATTTGGTCCCGATTTTAACGGCAAAATAAACGAAGGACCAAATTGGTTAAAATTTTCAAAGTCGAGGGACTTAATTGGGTACGAAAAATTGTCGAGGACCAAATTGATAATTTCGCAATAGTCGAGAGACCATTTCGGTAATAAACTCTGTTAGAAATAATATTAAGATTATTTTCCAGCGCAAATTAAATATAGACCCGTCTTTGCTTTCTTGTCACTGGATTTTGCATCTCCCAAATAACTCATGATTTCACATTTGGGAGGGTTATTTTGTGTCATTAGACCACAAGACCATTCTCATTAGCCAATATAATGATGTTTGTGTAAACTCCTAGCATTGGAATAACTATAACTGCATGCCTTCACCATGAAATTCATAGACATAACTACAATATTAATAAATTAAGAATTTAATTAAGATTTATATAAACATACCTTTAGTGGTAATAAAGTTGTTAACTCCCGTTTCATCACTTAAATCCAATTCTTTGTGGTCAAGCGGCATGAAGTGACTCTCTTAAATGGGAGGTCATGGGTTCGAGTTTCAGTGGATGTAATATTGACTCGTTGAGCTTCAGTAGGTTGCCAAAGTATAAATGGACAAAAGAAGAAAATAAAAGTAAATTTTTGCTTAAAATGACATTTTAAGTGATCATTTTGTGGTACAAATATATGTGGGTCCACTTTCGATTTGGGTCTGGTCAAAGTGGATTCAAGTTCTTCGTGATTAGACGAAGATATTGATATATTGTACGATCAAAATGGATAATGGATAATGGGTGAATGAGAAATTGATTATCAAATTAGACCCATTTGAGATGGAAATTGCATGGGGAAAAAGCTTGTGTAGCTTTTGTCCCACATTGGTTGGAAAAGTGAATTTGCACCACTATTTATATAAGAGCCCTTTTATGGCTTATTAACTTGTATAGCATATAGGTTCTCTCTCACGCCAGGGGTGTAAATCAAATCCTAAAATGAGCCTGCGAAGGCTTCGGTTAGTTTCGTACTAATTCTGTTTGGATTTAATTTTTGTAATTAAATTCCATATTGTAATAAATATATAATATTTATATATTTTTTTTATTTATCGATTTATTCATCCCCAAAAATTTATTATGAAATCAAATTAAAAAAGGTATCATTAACTAGGTAGGGATGGCATAGTAATTTTATTGCATTCTTTTAATGGGATTTTTATTGCCAACCAATTCTCTCTCTCTTTTTTTATTTATTTATTTATTTATTTTTTATTTTTTATAGACATTGTATCTATGGTATGACTCCAACAAAACCAAAAGAAATTAATCTAGAGCAAAAGGGGTTGCGGAAAGTTTGAATATCCAATTTGCGAACTGCAACACACAATAATGGCGGAAGAAAAAAATGAGTGAGTTTTTTTTTATTGGTGTCGAACGTATGTGCATTTACGCATTAACGTCGTTGATTGATATACAGATGGACTTAGGGTAACGAACGGTGTATGAATGAATTTGATAACTTTTATTTTTGTTTCCAAAATAATTCGGGTGGGGACGGAACGGCTGTGTGAATGCTTTACTAGGCATGTGCATAGTCAGATGGGGGTTCACGTTGATGTGTTGTGCAGGTATGTGCAGTTGCGCACTGACATATGTACAACTCACTGATTGATATACGGATGAACTTAGGGTAACGAATGGTGTATGAGTGAATTTGATAACTTTTACTTTTGTTTCTAAAATAATTCTGGTGGGAGGAAATGTTTGTGTAAATGTTTTACTAGGTGTGTGCATAGTTAGATGGGGGGTTCACGTTAATGTGTTATGTAAGTGTGTGCAGTTACGCAACAAAGTATGTGTAACTCACTAATCGCTATACGGATAGACTTAGGATAACGAACGGTGTATGGGTGAATTTGATAACTATTTTTTTTTTTGTTTCTAAAATAATTCTGGTGGGGAGGGAACGATTGTGAAAATGCGTTTCTTGGCGTATGCATAGCAAGATAGGGTGTTCACATTAATGTGTTGTGCAGTTACACAGTAGAGTATGTGCAACTCTTTGATTGATATATGGATGGATTTAGGGTAATGAATAGTGTATGGGTGAAGTTGTTAGTGTGTGCAGTTTTCGCCCTGAATACTACTTTGTTTTACTATTTTTCTGTGTGAGTATGTTTGTGTTGCCTTAATAAAGTTGTTAGTGTGCATGGTTTTAATGTTCTCCTGTGCGAAATCAGTTTCTAGATGTTACGCACACATTGGTGCGCATCGGCTTCATGATACGTTTGTTCCATTCATTTTTTACAAATCCCTATTTACAAACCTTACCTTTTGTTGCTTAGAATTTTTGTACTTGTATTAAGAGTTTTGTAGGATTCACTAGCAAACTCATACAACACTCACACACATGGGTCCTCTTTAAAAATGCACACTAGGTTAGAAAACGCACAAACTACGTTACATACATGCACACGGTAAATTTCAATGTATAATAAAATGCTTACCACACAGGGTCTGCTTGGAAACGACGCAATAATGCCATAGGGGGAGAGACAAAGTCATTGGAAGACGAACTAAAACAAAACAAAACAAAACACCTGAAACTTTTCATTGCCAACCCAACATCACCCGTGCACACAACACTCAGACTTTTACACACGCCCAATTTCACAAACCCACACACCTACTCATTACATAAAAATTAAAAATTTCATGCTAAAAACAAAACATGTCAAACCCTTCATTGCCTACTCAGAATTTTGCACACATTACCGAGGCTAAGTGCACACTGTTCGCAAGAAACCAAAGCGGGTTGTCGTGTAACATTTATTATATATATTTAACTAGTATTTTCGCAAAATAACTTTAAAATTGTATGAAAGAAATTTGTGAAGCAATATGTAGGGAAAAATAAAAATACAAAGAAAAACATAAAAATTTTATTACACATTATTGAAAACTTCTTTGTATACGACATTTTTTGTCGTATTTACAAAGTGGCCATTTTCGCTACAAATTAAAATTTTTAATCCCTTAGGATTACTAACTCTTGACACTACTACATGCATTTGTCCATGATTAAAAACCGGTCTTTTTTTCCTTAAAAAAAAACCGGTCTTTTTAAGAACAAACCGACGTTTGTTAGTGTTTGACTGACTTTTATTGATTTTCATGGCATATGATAATATCAACGGAAATTGTTTTCTTTGGAACTTAAATGGCAATCTTGGGTCTGAAGGTGTTAATGACATTCTTGGTATTAAGACCTTTGTTCCAGCATGTGTTTCACACATAATTTTAGCTTCCAATACATGATCAGCCAACCTTGTAAGAACCAGTCTTGTACCATTGCATAGTCCCAAAGAGTGATCAATAATATTTCTCAAAAGCATAACTGGTGACCCCACTTTTACAGCAAGTGCATGATTAGGGACGCCAGAACCTCGCAAACCATTTAAAAACTTCGGAGTGTGTAGATCATTCAACATATTAGCATTTGAATCAGACTTGCAAACGGAATCACAACTCAAATACGTCTTACCTTGGCTTGGATTTTGCTCATTCATATACTCATTGATTTGATCGACATCCAAAGTTAGAGCCAAAATAGCACTATTATTGAGGCAATTGATATCATTGTTGCCATTACGAAATCTTGGGAATGTGCTCTCAACAATAGCCGCAATAGGATCGTTATTATTATTTGAGTAATAAGTGTTCTGGAATAGTAATGTCACAATCACCTTCACTTGAAATACCAATTTCTCCATCACCAATATTAGCAATCCATTTAGCAAATTCTTCAAGGTCTTGAACTTCAGTGTTTGATTGTAAGCCCCTGAGTCGTAGATTCTTGGTTAACCTAAGAACTTTACAACTTCTCCAAAGATAGGACGAATTTACTTGCACCCACAATATCTTGCCTCGTGCCTTTTGGAATTACTGGCAATATTTGTCTAAAATCTCCACCCAACACGACTGTCTTACCTCCGAATGTCATTTCAGCACTGTTTGGATTGTTCAAACGCAACAAATCCCTCATTGTCCTATCAAGAGCTTCAAAGCAAAATTTATTCATCATCGGAGCTTCATCCCGAATTATTAACTTAGTTTGGACAATTAAATTTGCCAAACTACTTCCCTGATTGATGTTGCAAGTTGATAATGGATATTGGTATTGCAAACCTAGAATGTGTAGTCCCTCCTCCAGGTAATAGAAGAGACGCAATCCCACTTAACGCGACATTTAGCACAATATCACCCCTTGACCTTAAAGCTGAAGATAGCGATTTCCACAAGAATGTTTTCCCGGTTCCACCATATCCATAAACAAACTATAATCCTCCACAGTTGTTGTCAACATCATAAATGACCTCTTCATATATTGCCATTTGCTCTTCAGCTAGTTGGCTAACCAAAGCATCATTTTCTTCTTTAAGGGCATCACGATCATATGCTAATTCCTCTTATACAGTTGTACCAATGTATTAGTTGAGAAACCCACATTTGGAATCGACATTGGTGGAAAGTCTTTTAAACTTTTCCCAAAAGTTGATAGCAATGTTTCTAATTCCAAAAGAGCAAAATTCTTTCTTTGCAATTCAGTCAAAATTAAATCTGTAACAAAAACAAAAATAAGTAATATAACAAAAATCAATACATTATAGATAAAGATGAAACATAAAACTGAACAAAATTGTAAGTCTAAAAGAATTAGAAAACGATGTAACATTTATTATATTTAATGGTGTAGAGGAAAAGAAAAGGGGAAAATTACAAACTTGAAAAGTATTTGTTAGTATACAAGAAAGAAAGCATACTGTAAAAATTAATATTATATCTAATTACGTTAATATACTTTTTATTCTCACTAAATCCATATTATCAATGGCCATGGACAAATTCAAATCACATTAAGGCATACAGATTATACTTTTCAGTAACTCTTTCATTGACATTTTCCAAGTTTTTTATTTTTGAATAAATAACCCTTCATTTATTACCGTAACAAACTTATCACATAAACTGTCACGTACTATTGACTACACCATTTCACACGTATTGCGAATATAGCAAGTAATACAAATAAAGATGTATAAAATGTCATTAAAAAACATAAATTGATAATATTTACATAAATCTTGAACGAAGACTTCGCATTCTTAATTTGAATTTAAGAAATGCTATCCAAACATAGTCATAACATGACATTGCACATAACTCAATGAAACTAAACCAAGTTCTCCTCCAATATGGGTTTATACACAGTACTACAACCACGGTTACCAACATAACTGTGTAAGCTATGAAAAAGCTTATGTAGAATGATTTCATGTCCATAAAATTGTTTTCTTCTTCACCATTTTCATGTAACAATACTTGTGGCGGCGGCAATTCTTTATGGGTGCAAAGGTTGCTAAGTGGAGGGCCACAAAGAAGAGCATTTCCTTCATAACTGCTTGCATCAAATGTTGCAAATTGAGCTTTACGATCTGGGATGGGACCACTTAAATTGTTGTGGGCTACACTGAACACTTCCAAAAAATTGAGCGCAATTAGTTGAGCAGGTATTATCCCATTTAACTTGTTGTAGGAAAGATCTAAACTCTCGATCTTTGCAAGACCTGATAAGGTTATCGGGATGTCACCAGTGAGATTGTTGTGCGAAAGATTCAAAGCACGGATTTCACTTAACTTTCCAAGATTAGAAGGAATGTTGCCACTTAATTGATTGCAGGATAGATCAAATCCCGACATGTATTGCAACACTGTTCGCTTATAAGAATATGATTGCAGCTTGGAGGTAAATCTTGCCGCGACATGATCATCGACTAAATAAGCATCATCATCATCATCAATCATAGCTAAAGGAAGGTGAAATGCCATTGCCAATTTGCTTGTTTCCAAGTACGACAATGATGTCCAAGTCTTAGGATCCCTTGCTACTTCAATAGCTAATGAAGATTTTCTAAAGTCGTAATAAAACATAGCTAATGCCATCTTATCCAAACAATGAAGGATTGGACCACTAAGATTATTGTACGAGAGATCTAGAATACTCAGATGACTCAATTGGCATAATTGGCTAGGGATAACCCCTTTAAAATAATTCCCTTTAAGGAGAAGAATGTTTAGTGTACTAAGGTTCCCAATCCATCCCGGAATTTTTCCTCTAAAATTGTTATCACTGAGGTCTAGCAATGCCAAAGAAGTTTGATCACAAAATGGCTGTGTGAGTTGACCTCCAAACTTATTTTTGCTTAGATAAAGATGTGCTAACCTTCCAGGGTTGAAGCAAGATGGAATTGAGCCTGATAACATATTGTCTGACATATCCAATAGCATAATGCTCTCTAACTTGCAGAACTCTATAGGAATTGGACCTTCAAGTTGATTATTGGACACAGAAAGAAGATAAATGTTTGACATATTGCCTATACACTTTGGAAGTTTTCCATGCAAATGGTTGTTACTGAGGTCTAGTCCCATTAGTGTAGTAAAAGTGGTAGAGAGATCATCAGGTATCGTGCTCGCAAAGTTGTTGTTGTCAAGTAGTAAGGCCGACAATGAATATGTATTTAGAGCTCCTGGAAATACTATTTGCCCTTGGAACTTGTTATTTGACAGTTTCAAAAACTGTAAAGAGTAACAACAAGTAGCTAATTTTTGTGGCAATTCCCCCATCAAGTTATTGTTAGACAAATCCAAGTATTCTAGAGAATTAAGGTCCCAAAAACTAGAAGGTAAGCTACCAACAAGATTGTTCCCAGACATGTTTAGTACAATTATGTTTGGAAAGAAAATATTTATATCATTTGGGATCTGCCCACTTATGTTGTTCCCAGAGATATCAATTGTGCCAATGTGGAAATTAGGTTTTTTGGGGAATTTCAAGTACCCTTTAAAAGCATTGCCACCCATGTAAAACCCTTCTAATTTTGTGTTATTCTCTAACAACCAATTAGGAAAATCACCTCCAACATTATTTCGTGTCAGATCAATGATTCTTAATTGATTTTGGTGAAGTAAAAAGCTTGGCAATCTATGATATTGTCCTACACAATTGGATAAACTAAAAAACTCTAGTTTGAAGGATGGCACAGAGTTTTTAGAACTGGTTTCCAAAATCACTTCATTGTTGGCAGCAAATATGAATTTGAGATTTGAGTGATTGCTAAATGACTCAAAAGAAAAGGGGACTTGAAATTGGTTATTTGAAATGGTTAAAGATTCAAGTGATGTTAGTCTAGACAATGGGGAGATAGCTATGTTGCCAAAGAATTGATTAGAGGATAAATCAATCAATCTAAGAGAAGTCAAGTTTCCTAGGCAAGGGGGAAGCACACCATTCAACTCATTCCCACTAAGTCTTAACTCTTGAATATTTTTAAGCTCACACCAACCTGCAAACGAGTGCTTATAGTTAACCTCTTATAATTTCGAGCTATCTTAAATAAATTAATTAGAAGACATTGCCATTGAATAGATTTGTTAAGTGAGAAAGAATTATAATGTTGTATACCTTGTTTTGGTAAGGTTCCACTTAGTCCACATTCGGAAAGTGAAATAACTTTGAGAGACATCAATCCTCCAATGTTGTTAAGGACATTTTTGTCAACAAGATAAGAACCATCCAAGAATAGATTTTCCAATTTGCTCAGATTTTTCCAATCTAAAAATAATATAAACCATAAGATATATGAGACTTGACAAAACCGTCAATAAAAACACTTAAATGGAAAGCTAAAAAGTAACAAATAAACTTACAATGAGTTTCTAGAAAGTGATTATGTCGAAAGTAGAGGGTCTTGAGTGATGAGAGAACTGATAAGGATTGTATCAAATTGCTGTAGTTGGATGTTGATCCACCTAATAGGCTATCTAGGTGCAGCACTTGAAGATGGCTTACATTTGCAATGCCTGATATTGAAGGTGTCACAATATACTATGAGGTTGGCTCTGATACCAAATTAAAGCATGTATTCCATCTCAACTAAAAGCCTAAGCCGATAGTTGGATTGCACATTTATATTTATATATTATATATGCTTAATAGTTAATTAGTTATGCCTTGTGGAGTTTGAATGTTTGGTTTATGAACTTATGTAGTTAAGTGATGGATAGCAATTAACAATTAACATAGTTGTCCAGAAAAAATGGCGGGTCCCCGCCTATCTCGTGGACCCAACGAGGTCAAGGAGGCCGGGCTGGCCCCCTCAGGCCCGCATTTTGACGGGCTTTTTAGTCCGCCCTGTCACAAGGGTGGGCTTTGGCGAGCCCTGCCCTGCTTGCATTAACAACTCTATTCATATGAAGGAAATTATTTTTTCAATATAATACCCCGTAAATAATTTTAATCGCAGTTGATAATGATTTTTGAGTAAACTCCTAATATTGCAATTAGTACAACTGCATGCATATATGCACCATGAAATTCATAGACACAACTAAATATATACTAAGATCTGTTTAAGTGTTTGACCATACCTTTAGTGGTGAAGAAGTCCTCAACTCCCGTATTACTTAAATCCAATTCTTCCAAATTGGTCAAAGCAAGTAGCTCTTAAGGTAATAATGAAAGAAGAAAAATAAAAGTGAGTTAACAAGAAAGATATAATATATTGTGACAAATAATGGTGAAATGTGATCATAGTATGTAAAGGTGGTAGAAATTGTAAACTAACCATTTATTTGTAATGATCCTGTTATAGTGAATTGTACAGCAAGGTCTAAGAACACGAGTGATGGAAATTGTTTAAGACTTGAAAATACGCTATTATTAAACCGATTCTGTCTTAAATGAAGACTTTCCAAATTTGGTAAGCCTGCCAAAACATATCCAAACCAACATTCGTTCATATATAATGTTTATTTATCTTAAATAACATAATTAAACTATTGCCATACACTTCAATGTTTACAAATAAGGTAAAATTACTTAATTGAATATGGTTTATAATTTGTTGTTATTAGGTTGACAAAAGTCATAGTAGGAATATGAAAGTGCACAATAAAGTATGAAAGTTCACAATAAAGTGTAGTGTCTATTTTTTTTGAAAAGTGTAGTGTCTATATATATATATATATATATATATATATATATATATATATATATATATATATATATATACCTCTGTTCAAATGTGATCGCGCCTTAACGTGCGGTCAGTGCAGTCGCACCAATAGTTATGCAAATATGCACCAATATTATTAGAAAACGCACAACAAAAAATGCACAAATACACCAAAAATGTATTATTAGGTAGCATCACCAAAAATGCACCATTAAGTATGCATAAACGCATCACATGATGTTCAGAAATGCATAATTAGGTGTGAGAGGTATGGTGCATATTTTTTGGGTTTGTTGTGCGTTTTGTGAGATATTTGTGCATTTCATTATTGTGCATTTTTCTAACACTATTGGTGTCTTTGTTAACACTATTAGTGCCTTTTTTAAGCGGTCATACTAACCGCACTTTAACGCGCTGCTGCATTTGAACTGAAATCTATATGTACACGTATATATAGAGAGAGAGAGAGTAGGTGGGAGGGGGGGGGGGGATTAATAATAAACTACAAGAGTAATTAATTTAATTTACCAAGAGATCCTAATTAGAATGGACACAAATTTTATTTAAAACTCATGTGTATAAACATACCTCCGGTGGTGACGAAGTTGTCGATTCTATTACAACTTAAATCCAATTCTTCCAAAGCAAGTAGCTCTTTTAAGCAATAGGAAATTAAAGAACAAAATAGAAGTGAGTCAAATAGAAAGATATAATTATTGGAAGTTCGGAAATACCAAGACACAGAAAATGGTAGAAATTGGGCATTTATATGTTCAAAACTAACCATTTATTTCTACTGATCCATTTATAGCTTGATTTGTAGAGAGGTCTAAGAATCTGAGTGATGGAAACTGTTTAAAACTTGGGAATATGGTATTATTGAAATTATTAGATCCCGCATGAAGAATTTCCAAACGTGATAGGCCTGCCAAATTAAAGTATATCAAATATAACATCCGATCCAATCATATATAATGTTATTTATTGTATAGAATATAACTAAACTATCTGAGTATCTTCCCAAAAGGTTGAATTCTCAACCCCAAGAGCATCCACGCCTCCGCCTCACAGAATATCTGGGATGAGGGTTTTTAAATTTTTTATTAAATAACATTATGTTTAATATTATTATATTCTAAATAAAAGAATTAAAATGTTTAATTATACAATCATACCCATTTTTCATAAAATGAACTAAACACACCAAGACAATTTTTCAAAATTCAACAAAACACTGAAAATTAAACAATTTTTTTTAAAAAAAATGACTCAGTTTTTTTTTTTTAAATACATTTTTTAGAAGTCATTTTTCTAGTTTTTCAAACACACCTAAAAAAAAAAAAGTGAACATTTGGAAAAGATGTCATCCGTAGTTCCTTTTTATATTAATTTTAAATTATATATACATATACCGTGCATGGGTCCAAGACTTTGGAATGCATTTTGTGATATGTCAAGCTCCTTCAAATTAGTAAAATCATGAATACCTGTCCAAATAATGTTGCGTTATATATATAAGTTGAATATAATATAATGTTTGCATTTTATATTTGATACCGACAATCAATATAATTACAATTTGAGGAATTGAATTTGAGATTTAATTACATACTGCAAACGGACTGTAAATCGCTTATTCCAGTGCCATCAAGGGACAAGAACTCAAGTCTTTTCAAATTTTGAAGTCTTTCATCGCCTACATCACAAGAAACTTTACTAAATAGAAAGAAAAAAAAGCATAATATTATAACATTGTACTTTGTGATATACTGTACTTTATACTTAGAGAAAATTTAAGTTATTGATTTCTGACTTTTAATAACCCAAATTTATCTACACAGGCTCATGGAAAAGGGTAGTCTCATTTGATATTTGATCATGAGTTTCTCTCTATATATATAGACATAAAAATTTGATATTATATATTTAATTGAAGTATATATATAGAAATGGTACTTGAATTGATTCAAAAAGTAAAAGATGAGATGATAGTAATATGAAATTGATAAAGCGAGCTTAATTAAAAATTGAAGTTATAGATATTGTGATTACCAGATCCATCTAAAGAATTGTGGCCGAGTTTGAGAGATTTAAGAGATGTGAGGCCACTAAGAGATAAAAGAACACTGCGATTAAACTTATTCCCCTCCAAATTTAGGATCTCTAACTTACTCAAGTTTGGTAGTTTCTCAAGCCCTGAATGAACCATAATTAAGAGCATATTGTTATTGTGATTACATGATCTATATATATATATACAACAAATTAATTATATTGAAATTGATATTAAGAGATGTAAGGTGCCAAAGAACACTACAATTGAGGCTGTTCTCCTTCAAATTTAGGACCTGCAGCATATTTAATTCAGATAATAGTTTCGCAAACCCTGCATACATGCGTAACATCACAATTATGTATAGTGCGTTAATTATAGATCGAAATACTTTAATTTATATATATATATATATATATATTTAAATTAAATTAAAGATGGATGAATATAATATTAATTAATCGAACCTTGATTCTCCACCCATCCAACCATGTCAGTTTGTTCTAAGGAAAGGACCCTAAGCATTTTAAAGGGAAGGAAAAGAGAGGCATTGAAATGCCAATCGCCTTGAACCACCCAGATCCTTGTAGAATTGAGAGAGATTTGTACAACACGCTTCGTGGTAGTGTCACATACCACGTTTGGCCATTCACAACAATCAGATCTATTATTATCTATCCATGATGAAAGAGAATTACCGTTTGGATTGTTTATGTTGGATTTAAGCTGCAAAAGTGCAAACCTTTCTTCTTCCAAACAACCTTGGCAAAACCACCAGTTTGTAGTTAGCAGAACTAGTGTGATGATGATGATGAGGGAGCTAATCCAAAACTTGCCCATTTTGATGACACTACAAAAGTATTCTTCAATAATGTGAAGTGGTGTGTGAAGTTGTGTCTATTGGTGGCCTTTATAAGAAGGTATCGAAAAGTTACGGTCCCTTTGATTATTTAAATATTATGATGGGTTGTACGTTTTTCTTCCTAGTTACTATTAAAAACTATGAAATATATTTTCATCTTGATACAATTTTTGTCATTTGACAAATGAAAACGTAAAGATTAGTTATTTTAAACTTAGCGATTAATTATGTCAAAAATTGAATTTCCAAATTATTAAAGTTAATGGAAATATTTGAACAATGACATCTATCTTATGTTTAATATAATTTTAACACACAAATAGATAGACTTGACAATTCACGTAAATAGTTATGTTAATGAGTTAAATGAGTTGACACAATAGATATATTTAGTTAACTGGTATTGGAGATCCACACACAATACATCATGATAATTTTTTTGGGGTTTGATTTTGTGACTACCTATTTAAAATAGTAACATAGGTGTTATCACATTACATATATAGTAGTTGGTTGGTATGAGACCTTTCTTATGAAAAATAATAGTGATGTCCTCAAATCACAAAATATTTAGCAAAATAACATTACCTAAAAACCTCAAGTAATGCTAATCTTAATGAATTCTTATTGGATTTAACGAGCTAACCTATTAAGATGTGTAAAATTAAAAAAGGCCAATTCATTATTGGTCTGAAACATGTTACTAAATATTTTCTTCTCCAATTTCAAATTAGCATGTCAAGGATCTCGTGGTTCACTGACACCAAGTTTCTCCTTCATATGAGAGGTTGTGGGTTTGAATTTCACAGGGAGCGATATTTGCTCTATCTCACAAGAATGGTATATTTTGTAAGTTCTATAAGTGGATCAAAGCGTGTTTAAAAAATAAAACCCTTCCCTTTATACGGGAGGTGGTGGGTTCGAGCCTCAGTGGAGGCAATACTGATTCTTGTGCTTCAATAGGTTGAGAAAGTAATTATGAACAGATAGTGCATTGTAATAGAGTCAGTAGTGCCAAAGGCCTGGTGGTCAAGCGGCACCCGGTGTACACTCCCATGTGGAAGGGGAGTGGGATCGAGCCTCAGTGGAGGCATCTGTTGACTCTTTGTGTTTCAGTAGATTCAGAAAGTAGCTATGGACAGATACTACAAAAAATAAAAAATAGAAAGGTGGATCAAAGCGTGTTTTTTTCTTCTCCTTGAAAGAAGAAATGGGAATACTGAGAAATCCCTTGGCAATCCCTTTCATCACGGCTGCATGTGTTGATTGAAATAATTGATTTGCTATCGTTTCCCATTGGAAGACCTTGACTTGGAAAGCGCATATTTTTAGATTTACTGTCCCTATTAATAGTTACGTTCACGATACGCCATTTACGATTATCGTACTTAGTCCTTATCAGTGGAGTTTTTTCGCGGTTATTGAAGAATTTTTGTAAGTGTTATTAGGAAAGAGAAAGTAGGTGGTGATGAAAACAAAATAAAAAACAAATTTTATTTAAAAAAAAAAAAAGTTGAGGGTCAGGCGTGCCTGACGCGCAACAAGTCTTCCCTTTTTCCTGCAAAATTACTGTGCTATTATCTTAGTCTTTGCAGGAGTCTCTCTTCCTTCACTCTCTTTGCCCTTCTCTCCTCCACTTGGAATGTCACTGTTCCAATATGCATTCAATATCCACTGATATTGATGCTCTTAGAGCATCCTTATCAATTGAGTTTTTTCGCAGTATTTTAAGAGTTTTTGTAAGTGTGATTAGGAAAGAGAAAATGAGTAGGATTTAAAAAAAAAAAAAGACAAAACAAAACAAAATTTAAAAAAATAATAATATTTAATGTTGCTGTTAGGCGCGCCTGACGCGCACGCGCCCGCATGGGCGCTACTGTGCGCAGAACGCGCACAGCAAGCAACAGATAGTTAAATTTTTTTTTCTTGGATTCCTAAAATCCCCATTCTTTGCAGATGATTCCCACATCCTCTCTCTCTTCTTCTCACACTTGCCATCTAAGCATTAGATCTGACATTATCTTCATATAAACCATAGATGTAGATGCTCTTAAACCTTTTCCCACTTTCAAAATATTAAAGCATCCTTATCAATGGAGTTTTTTCAAGGCATTTTAAGAGTTTTTGTAAGTGTGATTAGGAAAGAGAAAATGAGAGGAGAAGAAAAAAATAATAAACAAATATAATTTTCAAAAAAATACTAATAAAACAGTGTGTCAGGCGCGCCCGCATGGGCGGCTGCTGTGCGCAGTACGCGCACAGCAGCCCATGTTAAACAAATAATTTCTTTTCTCATTTACTGTAGCATAAACCCCAAGTTGCAGAAGCTCCCTCTTCTTCTCTCTCTTCTTCTCTCTCATGGGATGTGGCAAATTTACTGACAATAACCAAAGAAATAACTATTGATATGGATGGCCTTATACGGAGTATCACTTTTACAATTATTTATTATTTATTCTCTATAATGTAATTCTTTAACCTTTTCAAAAGGGTCGCACTTGTGTAAAACCGCCTCACATATCCTTATTTATGATACGGGTCAGGTCGGGTTGAATCGACATGCAAATACCATACTTATATGCGCAAATGTCATACTTATATGTTCAAATGTAATATTAATCAAGAATAAAAATTTTATCATTTATAAAAGAAAATGTAATCCTTTTGAAGAAAAATGTATAGTAATAATTTTGCATTTTAATGTAAAAATATTATATTTTCCATCAAAAAGTATTTCATTTTTCATAGAGTCATTGTCATTTTCGGTCCTAATGTTATTAGGGCATTGCCAATTTTAGTCCACTTCATTAATTTTTGTCACATTGTGACCAGTCTTATTTAATCCTTATCACTTTTAGTCCACCGTTAAAATTCTCGTCAAATGGCCGTCCAAAACAGGGGTATTTTCGTCTTTTCATGCTCTGGTCATCTCCTTTACCATTTATCGTGGTTTTCTTTACACATTTGTAGTCGTCCCTTTCTCCTTTCTCCTTTACCCTTTGCAGTCGTCCAAAATAGGAGACGCCGCATAGAAAGATTTAGGTCTCCATTGGATGATATTAAATATGATAACAAATTAAATAATACTCAGTAATACAATTGAATTTAATTCTAAACAAATTAACGAGCATGCTAAAGTCGTGAATTGTTTAATTTTATTTTATATTCTAATGCTATGCATTGTTGATATACTTATGTAATTATGTATTAATTTTTAAAATGTCTTTAACATGTAGGATTTAAATAGGCTTACTTTGAAGCTTTTTTAATGTTCTAAATACTAAACATGCTTTTAAAAAGGCTTCAGGCCAGGCTAGGCAAATTGTAGGATCAGGCTTGAGCCTAACAAAAAGCCTACATATAGGCTCAGACCTAGGTTTTGGCTTTAGATTTTCGTACGTAACAGGCACAGGTCATTGACCGATTTTTAAGTTTCATTACATTAAAATAAATTGTTGATGAGTGTAATTGCACCTTTAAAAAGTTTAGAAGGCTAATTGATTTTTATTTTTTATTTTTGCAATCCCTTCATCACGGCTGCATTATGACATTATGTGTTTGATTGAATAATTGATTTGCTGTCGTTTTCCATTGGAAGACCTTGACTTGGAAAACGCATATTTTTAGATTATATTTATTATGCCTGTTAATAGTTACGTTCACCGTTCAGGGTACGCCATTTACATGGCTGCCAATTCCCAAATGAACTCATGAGTGCCTTTTTTTTTTTTTTTTTTTTTTTTCTAAATGATTTTTGTCACGTAACAGTAGGGATAGAAATAGGTTATACAGAACTGAACTCTTTAAAATTAGGTCAAGACCTATTATGAAATCTTAGGGCTACACAACGTTATGTAGACCACCATGATCGTCAAATAAAACTTTAGTATAATTAAAATAAAACTTTAGTGTTATTATAATGAAATTAGTGTGTGAAAAATGAAATTAAAAAATTGAGTTTATTCTGTTAGATATAAATAATGTAACTATATAGAATAGTCTACAAGAAACCTGACACGGAAGCAGTGTTGATCTCCCGTGCCTCTTGAACGGTAGACCGTTAGTCATATTTGGCTCATACTCGACTCATAACCCTAGATGGTGTATTGGTGTTTACTGAGTAGTATGAATACAGTATCTGAATGTGCTATATAATGAATATCATGTATCCCATGATATAAGTGTTGGTTGATGCTTTTTTTTTTTTTTTTGGTGGATAGTGTTGGTTGATGCTAATCATTCTTTTAAGTGTTTTTATTGTTAATTTTTGATTAATTGTTATTACTGTCATAATATTTAATGAAATGTCACAACTTAATTATGTGAGTTGATTGTTAATTATTTATGATATTATATATGATAAAAAATTAAATAATACTCAGTAATACAATTGAATTTAATTCTAAACAAATTAACGAGCATGCTAAAGTCGTGAATTGTTTAATTTTATTTTATATTTTGATGTTATGCATGGTGATGATATACTTATGTAATTATGTATTAGTTTTTAAAACGTTTTAACACGTAGGATTTAAATAGGCCTACTTTGAAGCCTTTTTAATGTTTTAAATACTAAACATGCTTTTAAAAAGGCTTCAGGCCAGGCAAATTGTAGGCTTAGGCTTGAGCCTAACAAAAAGCCTACATATAGGCTCAAGCCCAGGCTTAGGTTTTAGATTTTCGTAACAAGGCGCAAGCCTAATTTTCTAAAGCTCGACTCGGCCTATTTCCACCCCTATAAATGAGTTATTCATATAGTAGTTTTTTAAATAGAGCCAATACTTTGTGATTTAGTGACACAGATATTGATTCTTTATGCTTCTCTCATTAAAACATAAATTTTAGGGGTAAAGTACAAATAAGCCACCGAACTATTTGGGAAACGGCAATTAAACCATCGAACTTAAAAAACCTCCAAATAAGCCATTGAACCCGATAAAAAAGAGCAATTACCATTTTTCATAGGTTACCTTCCAGTTTTTGCTGACTGGATTGCCACATATTCATTGTATTTTATTTTTTATTCTTATTATAATCTACCTGGATGATTTGTAATCAAATTATCAAATTAAATATTCCAGCCCTAAAATTTCTCTCCTCTTCGCTGATCTTCCGATTCTTTCTCTCCTCCTTCGCAAATCGCAACTTCCGATTCTTTTTCTCCTCCTTCGCAAATTGCAAATTTCGATTCTTTCTCTCCTCCTTCGCAACTTCCGATTCTTTCTCTCCTCCTTCGCAACTTCCGATTCTTCCGATTCTGGTCGTATTTGAATCTCAATTTCACTCCAGACAAGCGCTACCATTGACTCGTTGAACCTGTGCGAACGGTGAGGAGAAGGCGGTGTCCAGGTATGTATTTCCAACCATGGGTTTTTGAATACTAATATATGTGCGGATGGTGAATGGCTGCGTTTTGAATGGGTCCTCTGTGTAAGTTTGGTTGGAGACATTTTTTATTGTTGTGGTCCTGCCTACTGTTTTTAATATGTATTAGTTGTGTTTTAGTGTTCAGGTTGTGCCGAAGTTGTCGTATGTAGTGAAAGTTAGTGTACAGTTGTTGTTTACTTATTTGGGTTAAAGCATTGTTTCATACATCATACATTAAGATAATTTAATTTTTTCTTGCTTTTCAGTGGTCCACAATCTGCGTTTTCAGCCATAGCTTTTGAGATTATTGTACTGGATATTCTAAGATTATTTAATTTTTAAATGTTTTCAAAATGTATGACATTGTTGATTTAAGAATTCATCATGGGGGTAATTTTGTGAGAAATCCAAGACTAATGTATATAAATGGAGAGGTTAAAAAAGTAACAGTTGACGCTGATATGATTTGTGTGCCTCACCTAATGAAGTTCATTGCACATAACCGATATAGAAAAATAGAAAGTCTATCATACAAGTTAAGTATAGAGCCGATAGAGAAGATTAGGTCTTTCTTCAATGACATTCACACCTTAGAGTTAATTACGTTAGCCCGTAAATATAAGAAGGTTGATATTTTTGTTGAGCATGGGGTTGATGAAGCTGATGTAGTACCATATTCAGAGTTAGTACCTGAGTTACCTGAACCATATTCAGAGTTAGTACATGAGTTACCTGAACTAGATGGAGGGATAGTTACCCAACCTGAAGAGATAGAAGATCATAATGAGGTAGAAGATCATAATGATGAAGAAGAATATGAAGAACAACATGGGGGTGTGGATGCTAGAAGAAAAAATTCTGTTCAAAAACCAACACTTGATGATGTGGAGGTAGAGAGTGTATACTATGACTCCGATAATCCACCTAGTTACCAATTTGAGATAGAGGAGGAGGAAGCTCAACTACAACCGCAACAACCTAGTAAAGGGAAGGAGGAAGCTCAACTACAACCGCAACAACCTAGTAAAGGGAAGGGGAACGCTCAACTACAACCGCAACAACCTAGTAAAGGGAAGGGGAACTGTAAGCATCCATCGTACAATCCTACTAAAGGGAAGGGGAACTGTAAGCATCCATCGTACAATCCTACTACAGAATGTCATGAGTTAGAGTTAGGGATGCTTTATGAAGATGCACGACAGTTTAAGAATGCAATGATTGACTACGCAGTGCATTATAAGAGAGATATATGCTATTATAAAAATGAGCCTATGAGAGTAATGTATAAATGTGCTGGTGTTGAGACAACTAATGGTAAAGGCTGCCCATTTCATTGCACTGCTTCATGGGAGGAGAGATATAAATGTTTTCAGTTAAAGACTCTTGAGGCAGAACATAAGTGCAATCAAAAGTTTAGTTTGCGTTTGGTGAGTCAAAAATGGATAGAAGAAAGATATGAAGACAAAATTAGAGATGATCCTTGCATTGGGCATGTACAGTTGAAAAATCACATTGAGTCTGAACTGAAAATCAATGTAAGTATTAGCAAAGTTACAAGAGCAATAAGGTTAGTGCTAAAAAAAATTAACGCAAGTTTTGAGGATCAATTTAGAAGAATAAGGGACTATGCACAAGAGTGTTTAAACTCTAACCCTGGCAGCACAGTTTTTCTCAAAACCAGTAGGGTTACACCTGAAAGTCCTTGTGTTTTCCAGAGAATTTATGTATCTTTAAAGGCTTTGAGAAGGGGTTTCTTGGATGGATGTAGGAGGATAATTGGCCTGGATGGGTGTTTTCTTAAAGGGTTGCTAAAGGGAGAGATATTAACTGCAGTGGGAAGAGATGCAAATAATCAGATGTACCCTATTGCATGGGCTGTGGTGGAGATTGAGAACACAGATTCTTGGAGATGGTTTCTCGAGTTGCTTAAAAATGATTTGGGAATCACCAACACATACCCATGGACCATTATTAGTGACCAGCAAAAGGTATTTCTATACACTGCTTAACATTTTTATAAACTGTGTATAAAACTGTGTACATATACTGTTTAAATATTGTGTATGATGTGTATTTGTTTTCTAAAAAAAAAAAACAGTGTATCTACTGTGATAATTGTATATTGTAGTTGTATTCGCTGCTATATCACATTAGTTGTACTAATTTTCAATTCACTGCTTAATTTGCTGCTACATACCAACACTATTAAATTGAAAAACTATTGCTTTTTATTCACTACTATATGAGTGTCAACACTATTAAATTGAATTAGTTGTATTCACTACTATATCACATTAGTTGTAATTGTATTTACTAATTGTATTCACTGCTATATCACATTAGTTGTACTAATTTTCAATTCACTGCTTAATTTGCTGCTACATACCAACACTATTAAATTGAAAAACTATTGCTTTTTATTCCATACCAACACTATTAAATTGAAAAACTATTGCTTTTTATTCACTACTATATGAGTGTCAACACTATTAAATTGAATTAGTTGTATTCACTACTATATCACATTAGTTGTAATTGTATTTACTAATTGTATTCACTGCTATATCATAGTTGTAATTGTATTTACTAATTGTATTCACTGCTATATCAAATTAGTTGTTCATTTGCTGCTACCATGGACTTTAATTTGCTGCTACCAACACTATTAAATTGAAAACATTATTGCTTTTTATTTCAGGGTTTAACTACTGTTATTCAAGAGTTGTTTCCTGATTCAGAGCATCGTAATTGTGCAAGACATATTCATGCAAATTGGAGTAAGCGCCATAAAGGAAAGGTTTTAAAGAATCACTTCTGGATGTGCGCTAAGTCAACAACAGAAGGACAATTTCATGAACAACTTAAAGCTTTAGAAAGGAGAGATAAAGAGGCTAAAGTTGATCTAGAGCGATATCCTCCTAAATTTTGGTGCAAAGCGTATTTTAGGACCATAGTGAAATGTGACATTATAGATAACAACCTTTGTGAGGCATTCAATGGAACATTGGTGAAGGCAAGATGCAAGCCAATTATTCCCATGCTTGAAGACATTCGAGTAGGTGCTATGAGAAGGGTTGCAAGAAAGATGAAATCTATTGACACTTGGAAAGGTAGATATGGACCATTTATAATGAAGAAAGTGACTCAAAATAACAAGGAAAGCATTGGATGGNTAAGAAAGGACGACATCAGTTCAAAGTCAAGCTTGAAAGTAGGACATGTTCCTGTAGAGCATGGGATTTGAGTGGTATACCTTGTGCTCATGCTATATGTGCCATCTTTGACAAGGGGAGGAACATTGAGGATTACCTTGACCCATGCTACTCAAAGGAAGCATATCAAAGGACTTATGCGCATGCCCTTCAGCCTATGAATGGAGAACTCTTTTGGCCTAAAACTGTTTCTGAGGAAATATTAGCTCCGGTCCCCAAAAAAATGTCAGGTAGGCCAAAGAAGAAAAGAAATCGTGAAGAAAATGAAGGTCCACCAACAAGTAGCCAGAAGATTCGACTAAGTATGAAAGGTCGAGTTATGCGGTGTTCCATTTGTAGACAAGAAGGACATAATAGACCAAAGTGTCCTTCGGGGAATTTGAGTGGTATACCTTGATGTAGATTAAGTGTTTACTGTGAATTTCATTTTAAGTAAAATAGTTTCTTTTAGTATTAATGTAAAATACTTTCTTTTAATATGAATTTCATTTTAAGTGTTTACTTATCGCNAAGTGTCCTTCGGGGAATTTGAGTGGTATACCTTGATGTAGATTAAGTGTTTACTGTGAATTTCATTTTAAGTAAAATAGTTTCTTTTAGTATTAATGTAAAATACTTTCTTTTAATATGAATTTCATTTTAAGTGTTTACTTATCGCTTCAAAAATTTTCACAAATGAAAGGTTTTCATCCATTAAAGCTAAGATGATTTGCACAAATGAAAGGTTTTCATCCATTAAAGCTAAGATGATTTGCACAAGATGATTTGCACACCTTTAATTTAAGGTAGATGGAAAATAGCAAAATAACGTGAAGGAGAGGAAGATCAGATCAAAAGTTGCGATTAAAGGGGAGAAATTTTAGGGCAGGAATGTTTAATTTGATAATTTGATTACAAATAATCCATGTAGATTATAATAAGAATAAAAAATAAAATAAAATGAATATGTGGCAAAGTTGCGATTAAAGGGGAGAAATTTTAGGGCAGAATGTTTAATTTGATAATTTGATTACAAATAATCCATGTAGATTATAATAAGAATAAAAAATAAAATAAAATGAATATGTGGCAANCGCTTCAAAAATTTTCACAAATGAAAGGTTTTCATCCATTAAAGCTAAGATGATTTGCACACCTTTAATTTAAGGTAGATGAAAAATAGCAAAATAACGTGAAGGAGAGGAAGATCAGATCAAAAGTTGCGATTAAAGGGGAGAAATTTTAGGGCAGGAATGTTTAATTTGATAATTTGATTACAAATAATCCATGTAGATTATAATAAGAATAAAAAATAAAATAAAATGAATATGTGGCAAAGTTGCGATTAAAGGGGAGAAATTTTAGGGCAGAATGTTTAATTTGATAATTTGATTACAAATAATCCATGTAGATTNGGGGAGAAATTTTAGGGCAGGAATGTTTAATTTGATAATTTGATTACAAATAATCCATGTAGATTATAATAAGAATAAAAAATAAAATAAAATGAATATGTGGCAAAGTTGCGATTAAAGGGGAGAAATTTTAGGGCAGAATGTTTAATTTGATAATTTGATTACAAATAATCCATGTAGATTATAATAAGAATAAAAAATAAAATAAAATGAATATGTGGCAATCGAGTCAGCAAAAACTGGAAGGTAACCTGTGAAAAATGGTAATTGCTCCTTTTTACCGGGTTCAATGGCTTATTTGGAGGTTTTTTGAGTTCGATGGCTTAATTGCCGTTTTCCAAATAGTTCGGTGGCTTATTTGTACTTTTTATCCCTAAATTTTAATATGTTCCCATTTGATTTTAAAACCTCTATTAAGAATAAATTTTCCAAAAATTAACTATATATGTTTTATATTAAAATGTAAAAATATTATATTTCTTTTTTTAAAAAAATATTTTATTCCTAATTAGTATTACATTTTATTTTGAGGACAAAAATATGATATTTTTAAAGAATGGTTTCAAACTTTCATGAAAGATTAACAGCTGAAGAGTGAAGAGAGATGATTTAGCAGTAGGCAGTTAGCAGCATGGAACAAAATTTGCCCCCAACAAAGCTGGAATACTATGACAACATGTCTAAGCTTCATTCTACTGCTACACTTCTTTCTTCCTTTCGGGTATGTCCTCGCATCCTCAACCCTGTTCTGCATAGTACCCTAAAACTTCTACTAATATGCTGCCTGTATAAACCCATATCTTAATTTATAAAATTAATGTTGAGACTTTATAAAAATCCCAACTTTGAGATTTTTCTTTGATCAAGGGGGAAGATGGTAGAGATGTGATTATTGTGGACTCATCAATTTTTCATCCGCAAGGTGGAGGTCAACCCGCAGACACTGGTTTTATTTCCAGTTCGAACCTCAAATTTGTTGTCCAAGATGTTAGATCCAAGGATCAGATTGTATGTTTCTTGGTCTTGTCTTTTCTCATAATTTATTTTCCATAATTCCATGTGTTTGGTTTTGTGTTGTACCTGAAACTTTTACTTTGCCCCATAAAATATTATGGTGATGACAGGTTTTTCACTATGGATTTTTTGAAAATTCCGGAGATGGGCTATCAAATTTGAAGCTTGAGAAAGGTGCTGAAGTTTCATTATCTGTGGATGAGCAAAGGCGCATGCTCAACACTCGGTATACAGCTTTCAAGAGTTAGCTTTATCCAGTAAAATTATTGTCATTTTCTGTATGCATCTAATTTTGTGAATAATAATTTGTCTAATATAAATATATCATTGTATGAATGCTGTGCATATATTTTACTTAGCCTCTAAATTATGGAGTGAAAAAGAATTATAATTTAGTGAAGGTTGAAAGCCTATCTGATCATCATATGTAATGAGGTGGGTGTATTTGCTAGCAACAGAATTTTCTACTTCATGAAAATAGCCTATGAAAGTGCATGTCGAGAACTCAAGATGCATGTAAAGCTTGTGTGTAATATGCAGAGTATGAAGGTAGTGTGGTCAGTGGTTCACAATGTACTAAGACTACAAACATAGTTTATCAAAACTTCTAATCTAAGTATAAATAAATGCAGGGAGAATTTGAAAAGTTATTTGCAACTCAAAACATGATGATGCAAATTGGATCTGGTTAATTGTGGAAGTTTATATGTTAAACATTGAATTTAGTCTGCATTACATACTGAAAGTTGGAAGCCAAGCATATTGATCATCTTCTTTATTTGTTAGTCTTAGCTTTTCTCTGTGTCTTTATTGTTTCTCGTTTTGTCTCTTCACAGGCTGCACTCGGCTGGACATCTGCTGGATGTGTGTATTGCAAACATTGGATGGGGTCACCTAAAGCCGGGCAAAGCCTACCATTTCCCGGATGGGTATAGACAGTTTCAAGGATCTTTTTTTTTTTTGGGGTGTTCTTTTGAACATAATATAGTGCTGTTATTATGCTTGCACATAATTTCTGAAATATTAAGGTGGTCCAATTTTGCTCCTTTGAAAAAATTTATCATGTATTGCTGAACATCCAGAAAGTAGGCTGATGCAATTTCCTCCTCTGTGTGAATTTTCTCTTAACTGACATTTAGACAACTGATCTTTCAGGCCATTTGTGGAGTATCAAGGCACAGTGCCACAGAATGAACTGCAAATTAAGCAAAAGGAGCTGGAAGCAGAAGCTAATAATCTGATTTCTAAGGGGGAAAAAGTGTGCTTCTTCCTGTTAATCTTCTAGATCCAACTTATTTTTGTAGTTTATGTTTTTCACATTCAAAGCTTTTCAGGTTTCTGTTTCAACTTTTCCATATGAAGAAGCCCGCCTACTGTGTGGTGGCAGTATTCCTGATTACATACCCAAAGTTAGTCTTTGACCGTTAGGTTCTCTTTACTTCGTGAGATTCTGATATTCTGTTGACATCATTTTATTCCTTAATGTTATTGAGGCTAGTAATGGAAGATTGATTTGTCAAAACTTTGGATTAAGTTAATTACTAATGCAATAGATATAGTGGATCAGATAATCAGCTGAAGTACTGAACCAATCACGTAAACTACCTTCAATCCGAAGTTATAAATCTAACTGTTTCCCACTCCATATGGAACAGGGAAGCACTCCTCGGATTGTGAAGTTTGGAGAAAACCCCGGATGCCCTTGTGGGGGCACACATGTTTCTGATGTTTCCGAGATCAAGAGTTTGAAGGTATTGTATCCTCTCCCTCGAGTACTGAGAGGTCCTCCTGATAAGAATATTACGTCATTTGCTCTGACAATTTTCCTTTACGACTTGCGCTTCTAGCCAAGTGGCATTGAAACTCTACAACTTTCTAATCCTTAGCTGCCTCCCGGATTGCGTTTCAGGTTTCTCAAATCCGGACTAAGAAAGGAATGACTAAAGTATTTTACAACCTTCCTTTCTAACGGTAAATCTAACTCTATCACGGTGTCTTTCATTGCATCTGAAGATGGTAATATTGTATTGCATAGTGGCATGGAAGCTCAGTAGTGTGGTAGCTTTATAAATTAGGTATGCAATATTGTAATACATTATTTTAAAGATAGATTCTCCCTTCTGAACATCTTATTTTCTTATTTGTGTCAAATGTATCAGAATATTTTCTTAATTCATATAATATATATTTCAGTTGACATTCCCTTAGCCAGTATTCTTCTGATGCTTTGTTGTGATATAATTATATAAATATATAATTCTCCACTAAACAAAGAAAATGGCTGCATATATGAAACTGTGATAAATGCAAATGGCCTCAAAGCAACCTTAATTTTTGGCTATTAAACTTTAAGGAGTGTTTGGGTGCTTCAATTATAGTGGTATCTGCATTTTCTGTAGTTCCATAGAAGTTGCAGAACACTAGGAAAACACATCTGATAGTCAATAGGATTTATAAAAGAATGCTTACAAGTTACAACCTAGCCATGCAGGAGGATTTGATCAAATTTCTTGGAATATGATACCAAATATCTTGAATTGACAACTATATAGGATATATAACATGTTGGTAAATTAGGCAATATACAATGTATTTCCTTTAGATTTTGATGCCCATTAGTCCATGACAAATTGATATAACGCGAAAAAAGAACAGTGATAGATGAAGAACAGACAATGAAAACATGTCTTGCTTTTACTTCTGCAAATGCATAGATGTTCTCTTATTGAATATCTCTTTTTTGAATACTTATTGGTGATTGGTTGCAGAGAATAAAAACACATCAAAGAATATAGGCCAGCCCATTTTTCCCATGTGGGAAAATTTTAAATTTTTTATATAAGAGTTAATACCATCTAGGGTCCTCCGAGTATAATGATTTTGCCACGTTTAGTCCTAAACTTTCAAATTGACCACCTGTGGTCCTTCGACTTTCAAATTATTACCATCCGTGGTCCAAGTTAACCACCCATGGTCCTTCAACTATCAAATTTTAACTAGCCATAGTCCTTCCAGGAGGACCACATCTGGTTAAATTTTAAAAGTTGAAGGACCATGGGGACCATGGGTGGTTAACTTGGATCACGGATGGTAACAATTTGAAAGTCGAAGGACCACGCGTGGTCAATCTGAAAGTTTAGGACTAAACGTGGTAAAACCACTATACTCGGAGGATCCCACATGGCATTAACTCTTTGATATAAAGTAGAAAGTAGTCAGCCTAATTAGTACCTTTTAGATTGGATTGCTTTTGTAAAGCTATATCACTAAGTTGCTGAATATCAGGCACTAAGAGAGGCTAGCAAAATGGACAGATCAGAGCTCTCTTCTCTAATTTATTTGGTTAAGATTTTACGAGGATTCTGTGGATACAGCAAGTACCTTAACTTGGTTTACTGCATAAAGCCAGGCTCATAGAGTCATAGGATAGACAAGATGTTTTATTCCCTGCTCCCATGCCCTTCCATAAAGATGCTTTTACTAGTCAATTCTCGAGCAGCATTAGATGCTATGCAGTTCTGAGTGAAAAAAGATCAAATCTTGCACTAGATGCTGCATGGGGGAAGGAGGCGCAATCGATTCTGTTTTATCCCCACTCAGGAGATGCCTTTTTTTAGAATGATTGACGTGTATAAGTAATTGAGTCACATGTTAAATGTTCCAAAGTTAGCTAATCAGCTAAGGCCTGTACTAATGGAACACAATCCAGACCACAGTTCATGGTCAATACCAGAAACCGAAATATTATTCTGAGTTGTTTGGCATCAGTCAAATGAAAGAAAAGAGGCTAGGGTGTTACTTTCTTTCAAAAGAATGCGAAAGGGAGAGTATATGTTTATAAACTAATGGCAATCTTTTATAGCCTCAAAGCAGTGATGTGATTGGGAGAATTTAGTCTCACTTCAGCCTGTATTCATTTCCCTGGAAGCAGAAGTCTATATAGAGCTTCCAATGCCTGCTTTAATTAGCCTCATTGTTAAGCAGAAAGTCGAGAAATTTTTATCAAGAGGCAAATAGATGAAGAGTTGTGTGGCCTGGTACCCTGTTATGTTAATGCTGGCCATCGATTTTGCCTTTGCAATCACTAATGTGCTTCTCAAAAAAATTATCATTGATGGAATGAACCATTTAGTCTTCATCACTTATCGGCAGTCAATTTCAACCATATTTTTAGCCCCAGTTGCCTTTTTTGTCGAAAGGTTTGCTTGTTTTGATTCATTTTGCTTTTATAACAACTTTCTTGTCTCCGTGCTAACAATGAATTTTTGTTGCAGGAACACCAGACCAAAGCTCACCCCACGCATCCTGTGCCACCTTTTCTTATGTGCGATTGTTGGGTAAGCGTTAGTGCATAGATTCTTATGTTTTTCTCGAGATTATAGAAAATTCTGTTTATATAGTACTTAGTTCCATGTTTGAAATCTCGCAGGGCATCTGTTACTCAATACTTGTTCCTTATTGGTGTCGAATACACATCTGCAACGTTCGCTTGTGCTTTTCTGAACATTGTTCCTGTGGTCACATTCTTAATGGCATTGCCTTTCGGGTATGCATTCTCGTTTACCAAAAACAAATGTGCTGTTTCAGTTAAAAGAAATCGATCTGTCAAAGTAACGATTATGACACAGGTTGGAGAAAATAAGCGTCAGAAGTAGCAGTGGAAGGGCGAAAGTGATTGGCACACTAATATGCTTGGGAGGTGCCCTTTTGCTGACTTTCTACAAAGGCTTGCCTTTGGTTAAATTCCCACCATCAGAAGCCGTGGCTGTTGCAGAAACGATCAGGCGGGTATCTTCCCAACGACGAGAAAGGTGGATATATGGTTCACTGGCATTGTTTGCTGGCACGCTGTTTTGGTCCTCGTGGTTCCTTCTTCAATCGAGCGTTTCCAAGAGTTACCCTTGCCAGTACTCGAGCACCGTTATCATGAACTTCTTTAGCGCCATTCAGTCTGCTGTGCTAACTTTGTGCACCGACAGAAGCGCTTCCATTTGGATCCCGGCGAAGAAGATTGACATGGCAAATGTCGTATATACTGTAAGTTCACCCTCCAAGATTGTTCGGTCCCTTGATTATACACGTTTTTAGTGAAAGCAACGAAATTGTGGATATGATGCAGGGGTTGGTTAGTTCGGGATTATGCTTCGTGGGAATGTCGTGGTGTGTGAAGAAGCGAGGGCCTGTTTTCACCGCGGCTTTCAGTCCTCTGGTGCAAGTAATGGCAGCCATGGTTGATGTTCCCGTTCTACACGAACAGCTCCATCTAGGAAGGTAATCAGTCATACTTGTTGAATCAAGCGTTTTATCACTATACCAAAGCCTATACCACTAATACTTTATTTCCTTATATTGCCACGTTTTCGAGAGGCAGGGTACTGGACTTGTCCCTTCAGACCTCTGCCCAAAGCCGCTTGGTGTTGGACTTGGCCCTTCACTGGCCTCTGCCCAACGAGATTGAATGAATCTCAATTCCCACAGGCATTTCCCTTGATGGGCTATTCTAACTATGTTTTTATTGCCTCATTCTGGGCAGTGTAATAGGATCAGTGGTAGTGATTATTGGGTTGTACATTCTGCTGTGGGGCAAGAACAAAGAAATTCACAAAGTAGGCCAAGAAAGGGAAGATGAAAAGGACACAGAATCAGCATTTCAAGGTGTTGTTGAAGACAATAATTGTGAATCAAGAATACCATGATGATCAGTCTTGTTGTTCATGGAACAATTATTGCTGATCTCATATTCCTCCCTTAATGTTAATTAAAGAACTCTCTTGTTACTTTCTGTCCTTCCAACATATTTTTGTGGACTCATTTTCCTTTCAATGAATCTATCACAACACTGCTCTTACAAGGACCAACTCTTATTGCAGAGTTAAGGCCTAAGGCAATCATATATTATGGACTATGGTTCACCCTACAAAAAGTTCATTTTTAATATACTGAATATTCATTTCTAATATATTGAATATTCATTACTTGTGTACCAAAAGTTCATTTTTAAGTATATTATTTAAAAATAAACTTTCAATATACTAAAAATTAATATTTATCTATGGTCCACTGTATAATTTGCAGACTTGAGGTGTGATTCATAGTTTTCACCAATGTTGCAAAAATTCCGCCTAGGCGTCGATTTGCCGCCTAGTGTATCACCATAATAGGTGGTCTAGGCGGTCCCCTAAGGGTCGCCTACGCCAATTAGTCGGTCGATTAGCTATTGTTCTTTTTTTCAATGGGTTATTTCACTCAAATTGATATCGTTTAGAGCGAAATTACTCTAAATTGTTCAAACTCTAGATGTTTTTTAGGTTAATATTTAATATTTTAGTATTAACTATTAAAGTATTAAATAGTTTATAATTATTAGTTTTAAAAATTTTAAACAAAATTTAAAAAATAAAAAATACACAGGCATCTTAATCGCCACCTAGGTACTCTAGGCGCTATATGTCCTTGCCCCTGGACGTCCGAGGAGCGTCTAGCGACTTTTCCAACCTTGATTTCTACGCAATTCAATAAAGCATTGATGCTCATCACTCCATGCATGTACTGCAAACTATAACTAGGCAAGCCACAAGCTTGGATAAAAATTCAAATAAAAATATTAAATTAAAAACACAATAAAGGTTAACATTTTAACACTATTGACTCTATTACAATGTAATATCTCAATCTGAAGCACAAAGAGTCAACAGATGCCTCTACTAAGGCTCGAACCCACTCCCTTCCACATGAGAGTGTACACCAGATACCGCTTGACCACAAGGTCTTTGGCATATATATATATATATATATACTTTTTTTTTCTTTTCCTCTCATTCTTTCTCTTTGTTGGACATAAAGCCCCCAAAGAACACCAATAGTGAGATTTTTTTACTCAATTTTTAAAGTCCAATTAAGTCCAATTAGGAGTGAGATTAGAATGGGAGGAAAATAGAGAAAAAGATAACCAAAAAAAAAAAAGAAAAGTTATCACTATTTGGAAAAAAAATTATTCACGCATTAGGAGACAATATTTTTCTTTTCTGTCTTATTGTAAAGCCCACAAAAAAACTTAATTACTGCAATTTTTTTCTTCCTTTCCTCTCTTCTTTCTCCTCCAATTCAACATCTCTTCTCTCTCCCAACCACGCAAACCAAAAGCCTTTGCTATAAATGCTCTAACACATCCAAGCAAATGTTGTGGTTGCTATGACAACATGAAAGATAGGAAATCATTAACATGATATGATTGGAGACAATATTTAACCCCATTTGGGCCGCAAGTGCCATCTTCTTCTTCTTAAGGGCATCCACAAAGGTTCTCCCATTTTCTTTTTATTTTGTGAGCACAATTTTTTCACATCACTATTAATTAATCTACTCTCCTATTTTCTTCCCAATCCTTCTCTCCTTTTCTCCCTTTTTGTGGGTCCTACTCCTTCACACTTCTACACATCATCTATTATTATATTCATTTTTCTTTAATAAATAATTTCAGCTTTATAATTATAATATCTAATTTTGATTTTAAATAAACATAAATTTAAATAAAAAAATAAAATATATTCTAATTTTATAGAAGTGTAGAAAACAAATGAGAGTTAGGATATATTTATAGGTAAAAAAAATTAAATAATAAAAACAAAGCACTCATAATGGTCAAATGAATTTTGACCGTTGTGAAGCTGGCTATTTCAACCTCAACGGCGGCCTATTTAAGTCTTTGAGGCAATAACTATTTTAAAAAGAATGAAAAAATAAAAATAAAGCAGTTGTCCCTCACCAGTTGCGTGTCATCCGGGCATGTGTCGCTCACGTGCCACGTGCTCTAGAAGATAGTTGAAGACGGTCTTCTTTTCCTCTCTTTCTTCCCTCCAACCCTATTTTTTCCCAGTCTCCCTTTCTTTCTCCCCATTTTTTAACCGGCCATTAAAGAAGCCCTAATGGATAATTGTGTTTCACATCATTTTAAAGATTGTAAATTTATCATTAAAAAAAGTGGTAAATTGAAACCCACATTCCCTTAACAAAAATTAAAAAAAAAAAAAAACAAACAAAACAAACAAAAACAAAAACAAAAAAGAAATAAATGTTAAACTACAAGAAAAAGAAAACGTAAAAAGTTAGTGGTGTGAATGTTTTGGTCGATCCTTCAATTTACCTTCACAGGTTGAAAACTGTATTGATGGTATTCGTTGGTGTAGTTTTGATTATTATGTGAGGATTTGATTTGTTTGTCAATTAGGTGTCTTCTCCTTTTGGATTAGAAGAAAAAATTACAATGTTTAAATTTGAGAAATGACATCTATCATTAATAGGAAAAAAAAAAGGCTTTTCATGTTAATTTCTTGATCACTTCAATGTTCATTTTTTCATGTAGTAGATCAACACGTAGTAAATTAAAAAAATATACGAAGTCAGTTTTTAACAAAAAAAATTTGACATTGAAAATTTTAATTTAATTTAAAATAATAATATACTTCGGTTTTTGAATAACCAACTTCCTTAATTTTTTTAAAATCCACGTAAAAAATACATTCAATATCAATTTTAATAAAAATCGTTGTTCGTAGATGTTTAATATCTTTTACTCCGTATAAAATAATTTTTTAACGGTGTTTTAAAAAAAAATCACCATTAATTGTATTTATATTTTAATTAAATATGTGATGAGGCCATGGGAGCCATTAGGTTGGTAAGGACTTGCTTGAGAGAAATAAAGGGGAAGGTGTTGGTGGGCTTGAAGGTTGAATTGGGAGTTCCAAAAGGAGGAGGTGATGAGGTGTTGTGCTTGTAAGGAGAAGGATAAAAGCAGGTGAAAAAGCTCGCCAATTTGACGAGTCATAAAACTCAAAGTCTGTTCCGCACTTTTTGCAAGACAGAAAGGGCTAGCCCAATGTGCTATCCTTTTTGACTCTAGACTCATGTGGGTTAGTCAAATCGGTTATGTGGACTGACTGATCTAATCAGATTGGCATGACCCATGTGAGTTTCAATTTTTTATATATATTTTTTTATCAAACACATTTCCCAAATGCGTTTGGTCAAAAAAAATTTTTTTTAAATTATTAAGCCCATTTCAAAAATGCATTTAGAACACGTATTTTCGATTTACGTTTGTGGTATACGTGAATATAGCCCAAACATATTTTTTTTTATGAATACTATTGACCCTGTTACTCCCAAACGTATTTTGTTTGATGCATTCATTTTCTTTAAACAATTAATACAATTAAAAAAAAAAAGTTGAAGCATGTCTTTCATCAACACCAAAAACCTATTTTCCAAAAGCTCTTTTTCTTATATTTTTTCAAAAATCAAATGTTTACTATTTTTGTTCATAATTTTAATTTTCTTCTTATTTTAGTCAATTTTCTCAACGGAGGACATAGTGAAATTTGAGAGGAAAAATAGACATAAGAGAAACATCCATCATATATAATTATATACCCTTGCAAGCTGGGTAAAAGATATTTTCATGTCATATATCCTATTTGATTTATGATTTTTTTTAACAAGGAACTTTGATTATTTATATGTTTAATATCTTAAATACATAAAAATAAGAAGAGTTAATTCTATTTTTGTTCTAGATTTATAGCTGATAGTCAACTGTTAGTTCATTTTTATCAGAACATGCATCCTTATTTAGTCCTAGTGTATGTTATTGTGACATGACCATTTTTTGTCATCCGTCAACAAAATCGTTGAAATGTCGTTGAATACAAAGGTATTTAGATTTTTTTTATATATACAAAGTAGGTTGGCTCATTATATATTTTGCGTTTATTTTTTAAAAAATTTTCATAATTGAAGATCGAAATGCTATTATATTTAACTATATTTAAACTTTTTTGTTGATAGATGACCAAAAATGATCATGTCACAATAATACTAGGACAAAAAGTGGACTTTTTTTTTTGAAAGGAAATATCATCAATGCATTAATAATCAACCAAGTGGGAAATACAGGCCGGTGGAACAGATCCCCACGACCTTGAGCCAGACAAAGAACCAGCTGCCCGTGCAAGAACATGAGCCACATGATTCGCTGATCTACGGACATGGTGAACATACACGTTCCCAATCTCCCTAGCAATATCACAACATTGCTTAACTAACACGCCCACATAAGATAGGTCCGAAGAATTTGAATGAAAATTATTGCAGAAAGTAAGACAATCAGTTTCAAAAATTAAATTAGAATAGCCGCTAGCCTTAAGCCACGACAGCGCCTCCTTTGCTGCCATAGTTTCAGCCAACAATGGATCACGAACAAGTCCAAGCCGCCCACCACATGCATCCATGTTATGATATTATTATTATTATTATTAAACCAAGTGGATCATAATCCCTGAAAACATGGATGTATGGAGTTGATATATCCCTTAAAACATGAAAGCTTAAATCATGGAATGTTTTAAGGGATGTGGGGCACAAAGCATCAAACATGGATTAGTGGTCTTTGATGTGTGAATTAATTATTGTCATCTTTGTTTGCTAGTATATGTATATATATATATGTTGTATTACCGAAGGGTTGTAGGTGTGGTGTGGAGAAATAATGAAAAGCAAAACATTTCTTTGTCAATAAAAAAAAGTGTGGTCTGTGTGTGAGTGTACGTACAGAAGCAAATAGAAATAAATTCATTTACATCCATAATCCTTCTCTTTAATTCCTCTCAATTACTATAGATATATTTATATTAAATATATCTTACATTTGGTATCAGAGCCTATCAACCTTCCAACCCTGAGATATTTTTTCTAGTGAAATATGGCCAATAATTTCAATATTGTATGGTCGGGTCCTAAATTAGACAGGAAGCTCGATTACAATTATTGGCAAATTATGATGACCACACATTTGAAAGCTCAAAATCTTTGGAGCTATGTTGATCCCGGTCTACCAGAAGGAGCTGATGCAGCTGCTACACGGCGAGATCAATTGGCGTTGGGACAAATTCATCAAGGTGTCCATTACTCCATTTTTGGGCAACTAGCTCGTGCTCAAACGGCAAAAGAAGCTTGGGACATCTTAAAGGTGTCAAACAAAGGAGTCGACCGGTCACAGAAGTCCAAGCTGCAGACGTTGAGAAGGTTGTATGATCGTTGTGAGATGGCCTCTACAGAAACCGTAGATATGTATTTCTCTCGTCTTATTGATCTTGTAAATAAGATGAGGTTATACGGAGACACAATTGAGGATGGTGCAGTGGTTGAAAAAGTTCTACGAACGATGCCGATGAAGTATGACCATGTGGTGGCTTCAATAACAGAGTCACACGATACCGAGGACTTGTCAATTGCTGAGTTAAAAGGTATGATCGAAAGTCATATTGAAAGGATTGCGTCAAAATCAGAACCACTAGCAGAAGAAGCTTTGAAGAGCCAAGTCACCTTTAATATGACTAGCTCTAATCAAAGAGGTGGAGGAGCTGGTAGAGGTCGTGGAAGAGGTAGAGGAGGATTCAGAGGAAGAGGACGTGGTAACTCAAATCAAGGAAGGGGACAGGGTAACTTCAATCAAGGAAGAGGTGGAGGTAATAATACCAAGCAAGGTAAATTTCCATTCAATTGCTACAATTGCGGCAAATATGGACACAAAATTGCAGATTGCTGGTATAAAGAGGATGGTCATGAAAATCAAGCAAATGTTGCTGAAAAATCTGGTGAGAGTTCTACTGAATCTGAAACCTTATTTTTGGTCAGTAACAGTTTGTCTGCAGATGAAAACATATGGTTCTTGGATACTGGATGTAGTAATCATATGTGTGGGAAGAAAGAATTGTTTTCAGAGTTGGATGAATCAATACGATCTGAGGTGACATTTGGAAATAAGTCAAAAGTGCCAATTTTGGGAAAAGGTAAAATCTCTATTCAATTGAAGGATGGTACTCACAATTTTATATCCGATGTTTTCTATGTTCCTGCATTACACCAAAATTTGTTGAGTATGGGACAGTTGTCAGAAAAGGGATATAAAATAAATATCACTGGAGGGTGTTGTACCATTGTTGATGCCAAGGGAATTTTGATTGCAAAGGTAAATATGTCTCAAAATCGACTATTTCCTTTAAAAATCAACCATGCACTTCTTACTTGCTTTAATTCTGAAATCCGTGATGATAATTGGTTGTGGCATATGCGGTTTGGGCATTTTCATTTCTCCGGATTAAATTATTTAGCAAGAAAGAAACTTGTTTCTGATTTGCCGATTATTAATGTTCCTGACAAAATTTGTGAGAGTTGTTTGATTGGGAAGAAGCATAGAGAACCTTTTCCTATAGGCAAGTCTAAAAGAGCGACAAAGCAGTTGGAGATTGTTCACTCAGATCTGTGTTCATTGGAAGTTCCTTCGAATGGAGGTTGTAAGTACTTTGTTACCTTCATTGATGATTTCAGTAGAAAAACATGGGTTTATTTTCTGAAACAGAAGTCAGATGCATGTGATGTTTTTCAACAATTTAAGGTTTTTGTTGAAAAACAAAGTGGTTATAAGATTAAGATTTTGAGAACTGATAGAGGTACAAAATATATTGCTTGTGATGAATTTTTAAAGAAAAATGGTATTCAGCATCAGATGACAGCTAGGTACACTCCACAACAAAATGGAGTGGCTGAGAGGAAAAATAGGTCTATCATGGACATGGTAAGATGCATGATGAAATCTAAAAATCTGCCTAAACCTTTTTGGGCAGAAGCTGTTGCTTGTGCTGTTCATGTGTTAAATAGGTGTCCAACTAAAAGTGTTCGTGATAAGACACTTGAGGAAGCTTGGAGTGGGAGTAAACCATCTATCAGACATCTCAAGGTTTTTGGATGTTTGGCATATGCACATGTGCCAGATCAGTTGAGAAAGAAGTTGGACGATAAAGGTGAGAAGTGTATTTTTATTGGTTATAGTGACATTTCAAAGGCTTATAAATTGTATAATCCTGAAACTCAAAAGGTTGTTATAAGTCGTGATGTCACTTTTGATGAATATGGTGCATGGGATTGGTCAACTAAAGAAGAAAGGTCAGTTGTTGTTCCCATTATTCCTGATAATGAGCAATTGGTTTCAGATAATGTTCAATCTTCTTTACAGCCAGAGTCATCAGTTCGGAGATCTCAACGCGAGCGTCACTTACCAGCTCGTTTGGAAGATTATGTTTTGGGTAATGATAATGACTTGACTGATGAAGAGATTGTTCAGTTTGCTCTCTTTGCAGATTGTGACCCTATATCATTTGAGGAGGCTGCTACAGAAACTCATTGGCTTAAGGCAATGGATGAGGAGATTTGTGCCATTGAAAAGAATGGTACTTGGGAGTTAACAGAATTACCTCCCGAAAAGAAGCCAATTGGAGTAAAGTGGGTTTATAAAACCAAATACAAGTCAAATGGTGAGGTTGACCGTTTTAAGGCACGGTTGGTAGCAAAGGGTTACAAACAAAAACCAGGTATTGATTATTTTGAGGTTTTTGCTCCAGTAAGTAGACTTGATACTGTGCGAATGCTTATTTCTCTTGCTGCTCAAAATGATTGGAAATTGTTTCAAATGGATGTCAAGTCTGCTTTTTTGAATGGTTTTCTTGAAGAAGAAATATATGTTGAGCAACCTGCAGGGTATGTGAAGAAAGGGGAAGAAAATAAGGTTTACAAGTTGAGAAAAGCTTTGTATGGTTTAAAACAGGCACCCAGAGCATGGTATGGTTGCATTGATTCTTATTTTGTTGAGAATGGTTTTATGAGGTGTCCTTATGAGCATACTCTGTATGTCAAATACACAGATTTTGGAGATATTGTTATAATCTCTCTGTATGTTGATGATTTGATTTTTACTGGAAACAATTTGAAACTAATCTCAGAATTCAGGGAGGCACTCATTAAGAAATTTGAAATGACTGATATGGGCCTTATGTGTTACTTTCTTGGTCTTGAAGTTGTTCAGATGAATGGTGGAATCTTTATTTCACAGAAGAAATATGCTGCTGATATTTTGAAAAAGATCAAAATGGAAAACTCCAAACCAGTTTCAACTCCAGTAGCTGAAAAGTTGAAGATGTCCAAAGATGAGTGTGGTAAGAATGTGAATGTTACAGCTTATAAAAGTTTAATGGGGAGTTTGAGGTATTTGGTAGCTACAAGGCCAGATATTTCTTTTGGAGTTGGAATACTCAGCAGATTCATGGAGGAACCAAAAGAATCACATTGGGTTGCAGCAAAGCGAATTCTGAGATATGTCAAAGGTACGAGTAATGATGGAATTTTTTACTCTACTAATGATGCAGTGAAACTTGTTGGATATACAGACAGTGATTGGGCTGGAGATGTTGAGACAAGAAAAAGCACATCAGGATATGCCTTCTATCTTGGTTCTGCTATATTTTCCTGGTCTTCAAAGAAGCAGCAGATTGTAGCACTTTCAACCGCAGAAGCATAATACATTGCAGCAGCAAACTGTGCTACTCAAGCAATTTGGCTCAGAAGAATTTTGGAGTTTTTGCAACAAAAGCAGGAGGCACCTACAACAATTTTTTGTGACAACAAGTCTGCCATTTCGTTGTCAAAAAAATCCTGTTTTTCATGGTCGCAGCAAACACATTGATATCAAGTATCACAAGATCAGGGAGTTGGTAGCTGAAAAACAAATCAACATTGAGTACTGTGCAAGTGAATGTCAAGTTGCTGATATTTTTACAAAGCCATTGAAGACAGAGACATTTCTCAAACTGAAGAAGGAAATTGGGATGACGAATATATCCAACTTGGTTTAAGGGAGGCAATGTTATGATATTATTATTATTATTATTAAACCAAGTGGATCATAATCCCTGAAAACATGGATGTATGGAGTTGATATATCCCTTAAAACATGAAAGCTTAAATCATGGAATGTTTTAAGGGATGTGGGGCACAAAGCATCAAACATGGATTAGTGGTCTTTGATGTGTGAATTAATTATTGTCATCTTTGTTTGCTAGTATATGTATATATATATATGTTGTATTACCGAAGGGTTGTAGGTGTGGTGTGGAGAAATAATGAAAAGCAAAACATTTCTTTGTCAATAAAAAAAAGTGTGGTCTGTGTGTGAGTGTACGTACAGAAGCAAATAGAAATAAATTCATTTCCATCCATAATCCTTCTCTTTAATTCCTCTCAATTACTATAGATATATTTATATTAAATATATCTTACAATCCACATACTTGCCGTTATGGTCCTGAATAACTACACCATAGCTCGCCCTATTATCATTGACTGTCACCTATAAATCTAAAACCAAAAATGGAATTAACTCCATATGTGAAATTAATTTTATGATCTTGTATTTTTAAATTACGAGTTTATTTATCAGTACAATGATTTAAGTATTTAGAAGTTCAACGTAGGTATGCTTGACTAATAGTACAGTATGTTTCGATGGGGATAAGATGGAGACTTTATAGAAGGAAGAAGAAAACAAAATCGTCCTTCAAACATCAAAATCCACTCATTCTACCACACAAGCCATGTGTCCAAACACCACCCGTGACCTCTTTGATTCACGGACTCTAAACTTGTGGCTCACAATTCATCTCTTTTAATTACTTTCTCCTTTTTCTCAATCATTCTTTCATTTATAAAAAATTACATTTTTATCCTCCTATACAAACTTAGTCCCTGCATTATATGTGTGACACTGACTGACAATCCCCAAGTTATGTATGTGTAAATTGACAATTTTAGTCTCTAACGGACCAAATCAACTATTTTAGTAAGTGAGCAAAAATATTCCTGATAGTCTGATATTACCATTTCGAGCATAATTTAAAGGTTAAAATGATCACGCATATAATTCAGAGACTAAATATGTACCCCTGAGGACCAAAAATGTAATTCTTCATTCCTTTACTTCGATCTCCTTCTATCTATAAATTCAAGAACATGCATGCAACCTCATTATATTCCATCACAACCTTAATCAGTACTGCCAAAAATGGAGAATAATAATAATGTCTTCATTGGAAACAAAACACCCATTATGGCTGTTCTCATGATAATGTCCATCACACTTGCAGCCAACATTTTCCATGGAGATTGCTACAGTCTGTGCAACATGAGCGATGATGGGCTGCAGGCATGCAAGCCATCTGTGACGCCGCCGAACCCGGTGGAGCCGACGGCCGCCTGCTGCACCGCCCTCTCGGCGGCTGACTTGCCGTGCTTGTGCTCTCAGAAGGGCTCCCCAATGCTGTCCTTTCTTGGGATTGATCCTGACCTTGCCATGGCTCTCCCAAACAAGTGTGGCCTCACCCCTCCTACCAATTGTTAGGGTCTCATCTTATAACTTTTGCACTGCAATTATCTTGTGTGTGTGAATTAACACCTCATTATGTTCTTTAATTTCTATCGCATTTACCCAAATCTGTGCTTGTTTTAAGTTACCAGTTAAGTTGTATGAGTGATGTCTTGTGATATTATGAAAGTTTGGTTCTTTATTTTACTTTATTTAGCATGAATTGGTTGGTTGGTTAAGTTCTTCCTAGCCCTCTATATATATATATATATATATATATATATATATATATATATGAGACCAAAGAATAAGACGATGTGACTAACAGCCCGTTTGGTTCGCTGGAAAATATTTGAAGGAAATGGAATTCAAATTCCATGGAAAACAAAGAAAATAGATTCCATTGTTTGGTTGGTGGAAAAGAAATTACTGGGAATATGAATTCCATTGTTTGGTTGGGTTTGAAATGGTAAGGAATTATGAATATAAAGACCAATATACCCTTAATAATAATAGTGATAACAAATTATATACATGTGTAATTACTAGACTTTGATGAGGGTAAAATAGTCCAATTGTGTTATACTTTCTCCCAAATCTTATGGAAAACAAAATACCAACCTTTTGCTAGGATTTTGTTTTCCTTCACCTTTAGGAAGTAGAATTCCAATGGAAAATATTTTCCATCCAACCAAACAACATAGAACATCATTTTCCTTCACTTTTGGGAAAACATTTTCCATGGAAAATATTTTCCATCCAACCAAACACCAAGTTTTATGTGTGTGTGTGACCATGACGATGACAAAAAGAAAATTAATGTGATTAAAAGTTAACTATGATCAAATTAAAAGATACCTTACTATTAAAAGCAAATAAGTGTGTCCAAAGTCAAAAGTTTTGTAAAGGAATATTTCTTTTTGAATTTTGGTGCACATGCATCTTTGCTTTTGATAGTATCATCATTGGTCTTCCTTTAATTTGGTCTTTTAATCACATTGGTCTCTCTTTTTTATCATGGTCATTGTCATATCTTCTTTTCTTTTAGCTTTTTGGTCACTACTTCTACTTCTTTGGTCTCATCAAGTACAGTTAGTTTTTGTCTTCCACTTAGTTTTAAATTTCAACTTGAGAGAAGAAATCATAATTAGTTTTCCATGTTGCATGAACCTTGTTACTTTTTCTGAAGGAGATTTAAAGCTTATATGAAAGTGATTACACACCTGAAGATTCAGTTTTTGTTCCCTTATTTTTCTATATTTTTTGTTGTATCTCAAAATATTACAAAACACAAATATTTTTTTGAACAATCTATAAGCTTTAAATTATCAAACATGTGATAATTTATCTTGTCTTGAAAGTTTTAAGGACAAGATGTCATGCATGAAAGAACAGTTTCTCATTGCGGTAATATTTTCGGAATGAAATTTCGAATTTGGTGATGGGAGGATGACAAAAATCACTTTTAGGTATGCCTTTTTAATATACAAGAAGATTTTCATGCAGAATTTTGCATGGTGTCATGGCATGTATTGTGCATGTTGTACATGTTGATTTAAATACATGTTATGCAGTTTTATTTCCATCTTCACTTAGAATCATGAGTATCAAGTTATGCCAAAATGATTAGTGAGATGTGTAAAACTGGTTTCATAGAAATAAAACATTTTATTAGCCATGATTTATTTGGCACGAGAAGATATGTATTTCCCTACGGTGGGTGTACTATTTTAACGCATCAAAGGCGGAAAGAGATGAATTATTAAAGCAGATACGAGTTATAGGATGTGATTGGTATAGTTCTTTCGTCTCGTTCTCGGTCTCGGAATGAATGTAAGTTTTATTTTACTTACTATCGAAATTTCATATCATGTCTAGAAGATATGTATGGGATTTTTGAGTTTTTGCATAGTCTGATAAATATAAGGATATATTTATGCATGTATATAAATATTTTTATATTGAGATTTTGTCACGGTTGCATGCATGGTATCAAGATACATATATAATATGTTGGATCTGAGGTGCTGTAAATCTGTCAAATTTAAATTAATTTGGTGTTATCAATTTTTCTACTGCCTGAGTTTGTGGAATTATTATAATGTCATACATGAATTATTGTTTATTTTAGCACAACAGAAATTTTATCCTTGTGAAATTCTTTGAAATATTTGTTATATTTCTGGTTAAGGCAGAAAGCCTTGAGAATATTATGTTAATTTTCTCATCCGAATAACAAAATAAAGCATTAGATTTAGTGGCATACCTGTTGATTTGTTGTTGAGTTTGAGTATTTACCTGGATGCTTTGAGCTTATATGTTTCCCAAATATCTTTATCCACCGAATTTTGACCATTGGTACTCCTTATCACAATAGTTCCATTTTACTATAATTATTCCGCCGAAATGTTCAACTTTCTTCATGATTATTATGAAAAGATCGGATTTTTGTTTTGAAGGTTGAACTCCTACAGCCTCATCATCGTCTTGGGAGAAAAACATTGTTGAAATCAAATAAAGAATTAAAAGGGTGAGGGGTAGGTTGATGTTCATTTATGACTAATCGGGGGTTTGAATTTAAATCTTGATAGCATGATTGTTAAGTTGTAAAAATTCATGAGATTGATATTCGTTTGGAAACCTATGAATTGAATGACGTGATGGTTCAAAAGAATGATTTTTGCCACAATTTCAAAGACTACCTCTAGTTTTGCCATTATAAGATAAAGATATTCTGCTTGAACTTTCCATTTGAAAGTATGAAAATGATAGAAGTAGAGTTGTAGAGATAAACAAAAATGTAAACTAAAAGAATAGAAACCATAGTCATAGAGATGTAGATTTTGAGTAGTTGAAATATAGAGTTTGATAAGGAGTTAATACCAGCTTAGGTTCCTTGAATATTGCAATTTACGTAAATTAAATTGTATATGCATTTTGGTTAATCATGAAATGCAATAATGTTGAATCTTAAATTCATTGCTCCACAGGAAAAAAAAAACAAAACAAAACAAAACTTATCAGGCAAATCCATAGTACCAAGTCCACATAAATTATCTCATAGATGGTGTTACTACTCAAAGTGCAATTAACATTTATTAACTTGAATGTTTTGCAGCCTAAGTTTTAAATCCATCATCTGAATGTTTTGCAATTCAATAGAAAAAATTGGAATTCCGTGAAATTTTTCACCAACCAAACAATGAAATTGTAAATTCCATGAAATTTAGTAGGAATGAAATTGCAATTCCATCCTACTGAACGCCCGGTAAAAGTCACCAAAGCAATGAAATTCACCACTCTTTATTAACTAAATCAAGAAACAAAGCAGTACCTCCTTGGTTTCTGCAGATCGTTCTTCGTTCCTCTCACACGTTGGCTTTGCAATTGATGCTTGCAGGACCTCTTTGGTTTCGTTTAATACTTGTCTCGTTTCTTTGATTCCTAGATCACAAAATGTTATTGCTCATACTCTTGCTTCTGCGGCGTTTACGCTCGCAAACACAATGTACTGGGATTCAATCCCTCCCGACTCTATTTCTGCATTTTTGCATTAATCTAAGTTGATTGTTTGGTTTTCAAAAAAAAAAAAAAAATCAAGAAACAAAGCAGCTAAACTAGAATGCACCTTCTGTCTATTCTTGTTCTTGTTGTAGTGTATTACTGTATATTCTATTATAGTAGTCTGTTGATCATACAATTGAATTGTATCTCATTCTATTTCATCAAACATCCTAGTACTCTTCAAATCTAAACCATGTCTATATCATATCCCATGGTCTAAACAATACACTATTCCAACAGCACAACAAACCTCATGCTCCCCACACCTCTCCCCTATAGAAAAAATCAAGAATAAAAGCACAGAGAAAGTGCGACCCACCGCCTAACAGAATCTAGGCAGTCCATGTTTGCAGAGGAAATTCTGTTGTCGTGTAGCATGAAGTGTTTTTAGTGTCCTGTCTGGAAGTGAATCGAGTCGGTCCAGTTCTGAGCGAAAGATATGCTAGTTGGTGCAGTCGAAGCCGTGGCAAACAGAAAGCCAGATTGTGAGTACCAAAAAGACGATGATTCCTAGTACAACCAACTTTATTTTCATATTCTGATACCACATCTTGCGACGGATTTCTGTCCCCTGTTTCTTGAATTGTTGGGCCTGGAAATAACATAATGCAAAGGAGATGTTTACTGAACTCATTACATGTTTATTTTGTCAGGAACCTTAAAAATACATGTAACCCTACCGAATTATGTAGATCTTCTGCCTTGTTGGTAAGTATAGTCAAGTTCTCCCCTCGTTCAATAGTCTGGAACATATAAACACGTCAAGTGGACAAGAAACAGTTCCATTGCTCTACGTATTGTAAACGAAAAGGCAATATCTACATTTATGAAAGGCTATAGCCTATAGAAGTGCAAGCTTATCATTAGAACCATATAATATTGGCAGATGATAATGGAGATTCACTAAATTTGAGGTCATAATCATGATTCCATTCTGACCTAATTCTTAGTATCATACAGAGCCTTAAGTTTATTTGCCATACCTTGTCTATATTCTCGAGCATAATACTTTTGACTTCTGAGACCTGAGCCTTGACTTTTAGAAGTTTCTCGATTTCATCTGCATGCTCAATTATATACTTCATGTGCTCCTTCATAACTGGTCTGTAAATTGTCACATATTTATTGTTATTGTGGCTACTCAAAAATAAAAATTTTAAATTAAATGAAAAGAAATATGAAGACACAGAGATAAGAATGGCTCCTAGTATCAAAAGAGCATACCCAAATTCTTTATTCAGACTCTTCGCAACAGCTGTATCTGCTTTACCACCACCATATCTTTTCTTGAAATCTGCTTTTACACGTTCCAAAAATGCAATGGAAATTTGCTTGCCAACTGAGTCTTTGGCAACAACACAATAAGCTGACACGTAAAAACATCATCTCAACAAACTTGCAACAATCTTTGGAATCTCATTCAAATAATTCTCAACTGGCGGAAATTTACAATTGAGAGACAAGAGGAATCTGTCATTCGCTAAAAAGCGCCATTCGCATAGATATTGCACGGAAGCACTCATGCTTCAACTATATGGACAGCATAAAATTAGTCAGATGGCAACTCTGGCAGCCAATATGAATATCTTTCACTTATGTTTCTAGACCTATTGCACGCTACTTTACACGCTAATTGTATTAAAACTAACTTGTTCCATCGTGCACACACTATGGATAGATTTACAGGTCTGGTTGAAAATGCATTACACAATGTAGGAATTGAAAACTTTCCAGCTTGAAGATTTTTTGGGGTTGCATCTGATGGGAAAGGGTCTCGAACCTAAGACCTCATGTGTATTGTCTCATACCTTGGCTACAAGCCCATAACTAAGGCTCCCTTTAGGAGAGCAGATAAAGAATATCCCAGAAATACTTGCCCTGAACCTTCTAAATTGATTTCCAAACAATTTTCACCAAATTCTTTGCTTGAAGAAGTTACTGTAATAAATTTCTCAATCCCTAATCAAGAACTGCATTCACAAGCCATTTCCAATTACCCTAGGTTACAACCAAAGCCAAATGTTCAAACCTTGAGATGTCCCAGCAGCATTCGACATATTGTTTGATTGACAACTTTTTAAAACACAAGCATAGAATTTGATTATCCCTATAATTACAAAACCTATTACCTAATTTAAATCAAATATCATTCCATTAATTCAGCCTTATCCCTCCTCATTTCATCTTTCGTTGCCTCCTCACTTTATCACTGCATTGCCTCTACTCACTTCATCATCACTCTCAACATCAATTGCCTTTATTTTTAAATTTTGTATTTGTAAAACCTTTAATCCGATTATAGAGTCATACAAACCAAGGTAATCATTCCAATTCCAACCTACTACCAAACCTGCAAAATACTTTCACCAAAACACATTCCAATTACCAAGTATTTGATTCCCATTCCCATTCCGAATCCACCACCACTTCCCAACAACATCAGAGACAGCAACAAAATTTAAAAATTAAGCTGTTCTACACTTATACCTATTGGTGTCTGTATCATGTTTAGTAACTATTTTCCATCATAAAGATCAAAACCTCAAAAGCAGACCCTAAAATCCACATAGGACGAAGATTCAATCTTTAGCTAAAAGATGTTAGATCCAACAATCCCCACTTGAAGTTCAACCAGAATTCCCTCACCTCCCCAGAAATCACAGCAAAACAAAAGAGATCAACCGCTCAAAAATTAAAGAACAATACAAACCCAGAGAAACAAGAAGAATTACCATAACCATCCTCGAGAAGGAAGTTAAAAGTGTGGTGATCACAATTGTAAGTGAACTTGTTGTTTGAAGATGGCAGCTTGTGCAAACACTGAGCCGCAATCGCCGGGAAGTTTCCGGTGAACTCCGTGTACTCCGCCAATACCATAGTTCCCCGAGCCACAAAGCTGTATATGAACGATTCTTCGCCCATATCTCTCACTCACCCACCCTCGAAGCAGAAATCGAAAATGCTCTCAAATTATGCAATCAAAAAGATGTTTTACTTTGTTACCAAGTTATTATTACAACGTTCTAGAAATTCGAAAATATTAAATGCAACGGAAGGCCCACAAACGGCGCCGTTTTCTTTGGTTTAATTTTTAAAAAATGGAGCCAACTTGACATTGTCTAATTTATAATTAATAATATTTTCTAGAATATTATAGATTTGGTTTGGCACTTGACTACGTAAAGAAAGGTATAGACTGTATAATTGTATAAAAAAATAAATGAATTCAATACGAAAATAACACATCAATTCAGCTTCCTTCAGAAAATCACATAATTTCATGAATGAATGTTCTATAATATAATTGTATCAAACGAACTAAAACGATATTGATCCTAAAGTCCTAATAGTATCTAAAATATGTGTGAATTTTACTCAAATGCCCAAGCATTCTCCCTACGGACCTCTTCTTCTTCCTCAGGTGTGAAGTCATTTTGAATGTTAAAATTTTTGCGGAGCTCTTCCACTGTCTTATTCTCGATCAGATTTGCAACAGCTTGGCATGTAAGATCAAGCAAGCTCTTAACGTTAAGGAAATTAGCGGCCATTATAAGATCTAATAGTGTTTGATGGTCAACTTTGATGAAATTAGCATCAAAGTCTTTAAGATCATCCTGGCTAGTCTTTGCGGCTTCGGCGTGCGATTTGCAATACCCTATAACCTTAGCCAAGATCTTGCCAGTCACGTTAGCGATGGGAATGATAGTGTCCACGCATTCGTCGTCAATCATGTACTTTATCGTTTGCATCTCAAGAGCCACCAATTCTTCCACCTCGAATATCTCCTCATCAGAACTCCTCAATATGATCATCTTGGTAGAAGACATCATCAATTCCGTCTACTCTCTACTAAATTATAAAGAATTGCAAATTACAACAATAAAAGATTGGTGCTCTTCAAACATATGAGAATCCTTTTTATAAGTACACCCCTTCAACCTCTTTGTTTAGAAATAGGAATCTTAACTCATATAGGATTAGACAACTTCCAATTAAAGATTATATTTTCAATTTTGATTCTAAATAAGAATTTTAACTCATCTAGGATTAGACAACTCTGAATTACAAGACTTTTCCAATTTTGGTTCTTAAAAGGATCCACAAATCATCTTTTAAAAAAATCCACAAATCCTTATACATATGAGACTTGTAAAGGTCAAATGAAAAATTATTTGGATCGCCGACCGGCAGCCTCCGACCGCCCAAATATAAAATCTTATTTTCTCAAATTGTGGTAAATCCATAGTCCATACCCCTTCTTGCCGCTGCCCTAGCATTTGCTAACTAAATTTGTGTTTTCTCGTTAACAAGTATTCCAAGGTATTTGTTGGGTTTCCATTGTTGTAATTGTGCCTGGCCTGTCAACTACTAATTGGTGAACTTACATGTGATATACTTAAATAGAATAAGTACAAAGAACATAGAGTAGAAACATGCATGTGATCACCATTTCATTCATAAATTTTCTTACAACAAAGAGAAATACATCTTTTATATATATATATATATATATATATATATATATATATATATAATAATGATGACCGTTATGTATTGAATAGCCATAATGTCCATAATAATAATATATTTATAACATCCATAAATTTATTTACTTTTTCATGTCAATTGAAATGGAAATTGCCAAAGGCCTTGTGGTCAAGCGGCATAAAGTGATTCTCCCAAGTGGGAGGTCATGGGTTCAAGCCCCAGTGGGCTTTAGTAGGTTGAGAAAGTATATGGACAGATACTACATGTAACAGGGTCAATAGTATTCAAAAAAGAAATTGAAATTGTGGGTTGTTTTTTATGTATCAAGATTTTGATGGCGGAAAGAAATTATTGGTCACGGATTAGAATAATAAAACAGCCCCTTAAGATGCTGCCAAAATTCTAGTTTTGATTGTTTTATTATTATTATGTCACCGTGACACCGTGTTAAAACTTTGAAAATTTTTTGAAAATCTATTGGAATGCCTGATCATGAATGTAAATTGTAATGGGGTATGAAAAGCATTGGCATTTGCTGTAATCTAGTAAAAGGAGGAGCTAATACACAGAAAAATTTTGATGACCTATTGTAAAAATTTCTAAGTTACCAAATTTGGTACTTTGAGATCTATTCTAATATATCAACTCAAATTACTTTGGTTGACTTTTCCGGTGAAATTCTATTTTAGGCAATGGTATTTTAGTCTCTTCAAAAATTCTCAATGTGTTAATTCCACTCGGAGTTTCATTGTCTTTGGTGTCAATTCCAAATTTAGTCAAAAAAATTATTATTTTTTCATTTAACAATCCAGACTATCATATTTTGGACAGTTTTAGTCCTTCCGATGACTCTTTTAGGTGAAACCCTATTTAGACAATGACATTTACGTTTCTTCGCTTTTTTATTTTCTAATTTTTTTGCGTCGATTTTTTCCTGTTTAGCTGTGGATTGCACAATTTCATTCACTCGGCTCTTTTCTTCATCTCCTTCAACCTAATCAAAATCGCCGTTCGTCAATGACGATATCGAGTACGTGAGGGCCTTCAAGTGCAAGGGAACCATTTTTGCAATGCAATTGGAAGGTTCAAGATGTAGCTACTCGATCGACTTCAGCCTGACCCCTATTGTTTTAGTTCATGATTCTATGAATTATCTACTATATATAGCTATAGAGCTCAAAAAAAAAAAAGGAAAAAAAAAAAAAAGAAGAAGAAGAAGAAGAAATAAGCATATTCTTTGTCATCGAAAATACCCTTTCCTAAAATATGACCAAAGGTGTCCAAAATATGATCGTCTGGGGTGCTAAATGGCTAAAACGATTGTCTGTGACTAAAATTGTAACTTATTAGGAAAATAATTTTAAAAAAATTGAAGAGACCAAAATACACTTGCATAAAATAGGATTTCACCGGAAAAGTCATTGGAATGACCAAAAGTATAAAAAATATGATAGTCTGGGGTGTTAAATGACAAAAACGATAGTTTAGGAATAAATTTGAAATTTCTACCAAAGACAATAGACCTCCAATTAGACCTGGCAATTCGTATATACAAGTTCGTTAACGAGTCAACACGAAGACGATAAGTCTAAACACGAACACGACATGTTAAGGTTAACGAGTTTAAATTTTTAACACAAACACAATTTGTTAACGGGTTAAACGAGTTGACATGTTTTGTGAATAGGTTTCAGGTCATGTCAACACGATATGATGAAACATGTTTAAATCCGCTAAACCTAATATATTAAAACAACTAAAATTTAAAGTTATATAAAAAAGAAATAAAACCTATAATTGTATAAAATAAATGAATTCAATGTGTAAATAACACAACAATTCAGCTTCCTTCACAAAATCACATAATTTCATGAATGAATGTTCTACAATATAATTATATCAAACGACCTAAAACGATATTGATCCTAAAGTCCTAATAGTGTGTGTGTATATATATATATATATGAATTTTACTCAAACGCCCAAGCATTCTCCCTACGGATTTCTTCTTCTTCCTCAGGTGTGAAGTCATTTTGTATGTTGAAAAATTTGCGAACATCCTCCACTGTCATCTTCTCGATCAGATTTGCAGCAGCTTGGCAGGTAAGATCAAGCAAGCTCTTAACATTAAGGAAATTAGCAGCTATTATGAGATCCGATAGTGTTTGATGGTCAACTTTGATGAAATTAGCATCAAAGTCCTTAAGATCATCCTGACTAGTCTTTGCAGTTTCGGCATGCGATTTGCAATACTCTATAACCTTATTCAAGATCTTGCCAGTCACGTTGGCGATAGGAATGGTAGTGTTTGCGCATTCATCGTCAATCATGTACTTGATCATTTGCATCTCAATAGCCACTGCCTCTTCCACCTTGAATATCTCTCCGTCGGAACTCCTCAATATGATCATCTTGGTAGAAGACATCATAAATTTCGTATGATCTCTACTGAATTCTAAGGAATTGCAAATTAAAAGTTAGTGCTCTTCAAACATTTGAGAATCCCCTTTTATAAGTACAACCCTTCAACCACTTTGTTTAGAAATAGAAATCTTAATTCATTTAGGATTACATCTTCAAATTAAAAATAATTTTTTTTAATTTTGATTCTAAATAATAATCTTTAACTCATCTAGGAGTAGGACGACTGTTCCAAGCGCCGGCCGACAGCCTCCGACAGTCCGACCTCCGTAAGCACACTTCCAAATATAAAATCTTATTTTCTCAAATTGTGGTGTATAGTTATATATTCCGTATGAATTGTGTGAGCGAATCAAAATGAGAAATGTGCTGTGTCTATATTAAATCTGTGTATTATGAGCCCCTGTTGTTCTTTGTCGATTGTCCATTCTCCATACCCTTCTTGCCGTTGCCCTAGCTTCAGGTAGACCATTATGCGATTTGCCAACTAAATTTGTGTTTTCTCGTTAACAAGTATTACTAGGTATTTGTTGGGTTTCCCTAAATTTATTTAATTTTCATGTCCAATTGAAATTGTGGGTTCTTTTTGCTGTATCTAGATTTTGATGGCGGAAAGAAATCATTGCTCTATAATTAGGAGTAGAATAATAAAACTGCCCATTAAATGCTGCCAAAATTATAGTTTTGATTGGTTTCTTTATGGGTAAATAGAATTCGAGCTTTCACTGTACCAAAATCTGAATCTTCAGTGAAAGGGGGGGTGAGGGGTAATGAAAGGTGTTGACTCTAGGTTGTTTCATAAGCTCTAAGCTCAAGTGGTATATGAGTCCCTGCTTCTGTTTAGCAACTCTTTTTGGGTGAAAAGTAAAACTCGCAACCACTATCCGAGGCTGTGCACTTAGTAAACCAGTCCTGTGACCTTAGCCAACAAAGGATCACAAGGAGGTAAACCAGTCTAGGTTGTCCATAGCTTATCAGTTCAAACCAAGAAGGTTGGAATTTGAACTTGTGACCTTATGGTTACAAGTTTGTATCCTTAGCCATCTTGGTTGGGGTTACCCCTTGTTAGCAACTCTTGCATGAATAATATAGGTATATGGAATATGGATACTCTTCTAGTCTTCTTTGAATCTTTGCATGTGTGTACCTCTAAAAATCATAGTGTTTTCTTTATCTATCAATTCTTCCAATGATTTAACTTAAGAGGACAATGTCTGCCTGGTTAATACTAGATCACACTCAAGAGGGACTGATTTTGTATTGACTATTGACTGAGGTTTATGGAGCATAATGTTTGATCACATTCCAATTGGTTAGCTGTACACAAAACATTTTTTCCCTAAGCAATATAATACCGTATATATTATAACTGTGATTTTGTGCATTTTTACATATGTGATTATGCTGTATTTGAGTTGACAATGTTGGGTTTTAGGGAGAAAACAGAGTGAGCTACCATGGCAGCCCTATATCAAAATCATGTATCTTTAAATTGGATAATTGATTGTTGATGTATGTAGCATAGTAAAGGTCAAGCTTTGCTGTAATCTAGACATGTAGTCAGTGAGTTATACTGCCAAATCCTTTTTTTTTTGTCACCATGTTAGAACTTTTTAGAAAAAATTTGAGAATCTATTGGAATGCCAAATCATGAATGTAAAGAAGTATGCAAAGCAATGACATTTGCTGTAATCTAGTAAAAGCTGAAGCTAATACATATAAAAATTTTGATGATCTATTGTAAAAATTTCTAAGTTACCAAATTTGGCACTTTGAGATATATTCTAATGTCAACTCAAATTGCCTTTCAGTGGATTAGAGAACAATATCACAGTAACCAGCTTAAGTAGTTGCTAAGCCCAGCACCTTCTACCAACCTATTCTTCAGTTCATGGCTCCTTCACGAGAAAGAAGTACTCAATGCCGAGTGTACAAGTGTAAGTCCATAAGACACTCAGATTTGGCTCAAATCGCTGATGCCATAACTCAAAATCCTTGTCCAATATGTCTTTGTGAAATCAAGCCAAGCCGAGCTGCACTGCTTCCATTGTGCAAACATGCCTTCTGTGCTGACTGCATCCACAAGTGGAGTGATTACAAGCGTACTTGTCCACTTTGCAAAGCGGAATTTGGCTCTTGGCTTTTCATAATTGATCTCTCTTCTCAAACCCTTGAGAAGGAGAAATTTAAAAGTCCAGTGGATGATAGACCTCACACAGTAGGTTTTCCAGCGCGGCGAAGAAGCCATTTGGAAGAACTGAGGTATTTGACCTAGATTTGTTTTTTTTTTAATTGAGATTTTTCTATTTTGTGAAATCATTTCTGAACTTCTTTTTCCCATAGTATTATGCTACTATATATCGTCTATATGAATTTAAAGTGTTTTATTTGCTGATATACATGTTAAATAAAGAAACACACACACATAATGTTTTTGTGTTTGTACTTAAGATATTTCAATTTTCAAATAAAACACTGCATTTATTCAAATTATAAGATGTGAATATCGTATATATGTGATGGAGGTAGATGGCTGTAGGAGAGTGAAATTGTTAACATGGAGGGGGAAATTGTTAATCAGGTTAATTAGAAGAACAAGGGCAGAACTAACTACCCAATACTCGAGAACGGGGGTAATCCCGAGGAGGAGGTCATTTGGCCAATTGGAAGCTGCAAACCCTGGTGTCATTAGGGAGAGAACACTGCAATGGCGGGCCAGGTTGCTAATTCATATTAATCCTTTTCATCACTATAATCATATTTATTAAAATTAAAATGATATTTTCTGTGTATATGACATTGTTCATATGCTTCTTGCAGCATATATGAAAGGAAATTGCAGGCTGTTCCTTTCTCATCCAAAAATCGTCTTATAGAGGTATATCATTTTTTTTTTGTCGGTACATCTCACATAAAATTCATTATGCATTGGAGAATTATTGTAATTATCAGATTAACTACTATTGTCTTGTCTTAGCTAGAGGTATTTGCTTTACATTCTTTAATCCTTAGGGAATAATATTTTCAATAATTAACTTCCAGCAAATGGAACACAACAACAGTGCCAAAGCAATGGTAGTGCAAAGAATAGAACCTTGGATAAAAAGGGAGTTGGAGGCTATTCTTGATGACCCCAATCCATCTGTTATTGTCCATGTTGTCACCTCACTTTTTGTCTCGGGAAATGAAAGAAGCCACCAAGCTAGTTCTGGAGAACCAGGTGCAAGGAATGACTTTCTTGCTCCTCTGCGGCCTTTCTTGCATGAAAAATCAGAAATGTTTTGGCATGAGCTTAGGTAAACACACCATAGTGTTTAAATGAATTCCATGCTTGCTTCATTGTTACTGGCAATAATGTTTGAATGGTTGATTCAATGTGTTTGCAGATGTTTTGCTGAGAGCCCTCTCTCCCTCGAGACATATGATACTGTGGCGGAATATATATCATTGAACCAAACTTAGATGGAATAATAATTGTCTAATGGTGTAATAGCCAAAAGAATGCACTGATTTCTTGATATATGTGCCTAGTATTTCTTGGAATGGACCGGTGGCTTGGTTGACAAGGCATTTTACTTCCACATACTCATGAGTTGGACAAACTAAATGACAACATATGTCGGTGCAAATCGGTGGATGCAAATGCCATCACTTCTTTCCTCAGATCCCACAACATGAATATGCAAGGGGTGAGCTTGGAACAAAATGTTTTTCTATCTGGTTTTATCACTGCCCTGATTCTTCTGCTGCTCCGTGTGTTTCTGAAAATCTCTCTGAGATACAAGGATCCTCATTCCCGTGCGAAATTTTTTGAGAAAAGCATTTTATGCGGGCCAACTTCAATGCAAATAATGAGAGGCGAATAGAAAGATGTACTGTTATATGGAAGATTGGACGGATTTTGATTAACTATACATGCAAGTGAAGTGCTACTTTTAGCGAAATCCCGACAGATGAATTCAGCACTAGTTGTGTCCTGTCTCAAGACAAGTTAGGAGGGCGAGAACATAAGGAAGACACGCCTCCTAGATTGGAGGAACTTATGTGAGAGAGGGATAGTTCATACCCATCAACAATATACACCACAAGGGTAAGTAATGTGATGATTATTTTGCAAATCTTGGTCAAGAGGTCGTAAAAGAACTTCATTTTTGTGTTCTTATTGAACCCTTGGAGAGAGTCAAAAGAGCTCATTGAAACTATAGAAATGGCAAAACATTTGTATGAACAGAACTCCAGCTTAATTTTCTGATGTATTAAAACATTACTAAGCACAAGTTCTTGCTTTCACAGCTTGTGAACTCTAGATTTGGTTTTAGACTCCAGGTTTTCTTTGTTTGCTTGTGGAATCATATTACACCAGAGTTTTAGAGGTGTAGTAGTGTTTGTTTTGTTTAACATTTCAATCTTGTTTGGGTTTTGAGTGGATAAAGTACCTTTGAGGTTCTTGTTTTATATGTTTTTGTGTAATTTAGTTCCTGTATTTTAATTTTGTGCAATTGTACATGTATTATAACAAGTTTGGATCCTTGACCCTGGCAATTGTCTGAAGCCAAACGAGTAAATATTGACTCCACTGAGGCTCGAACTGACCTCCCGGTTGGGAGAGTCACTTCATGCCACTTGATCATAAGATATTTGGTAATTCTTATTTTGTTCTAATTATTTACATTATCAAATTCATCCTACCGATTATCTTATACTTCTGAGTTCTGATGTGTTATGCCAACTCAAATTTTATTTTATTATTTTTTAATAGTACACTAACAGATTAATATTATATTACAAAATAAAAGATAATATTGGCTCTGTTTAGTAAAATTGTTAGCCTATCAACCAATTTTGGCTTATTTGATCATTATAAGTTGTTTGACTGAGTTAAAAAATTAATATAAGTGTTTGGTTAATCAATTTTTTGTAACTCTAAAATGCTAAAATTAACCAATTTTGGTTTATTTGATCATTATTAGTTGTTTCAATTAACTTTTTAAGAAAAGAAATTATATCAAACAACTATCTGCTAACAGCTAATTTACCAAACACTATTTTACAATCAGCTAATGTTATCCCAATAAGCTAACAACCTAACAGCTGTCAGTTAACAACCATTTTACCAAACAAGACTAATATAATGCTAACCCACCCTATCTTAGTAGGTAATCAATTTGGTATCACTTATAACTAATATATTAATATTATATTGAAAAATGGTTAAATAAACACTGACCTTTTCTAAAAGGTCAATTATGTTATTAAGTTTTTTATATAAATCCATTCAAATTAGAATAAACATAAAATTAAAAAATTAAATTGATAGCAAAATTATACTACCTCCGTCCCATTTTGGTTGTCTAATTCGTTTAACGAGATTTAATTGAAGTTATTTTTAATCCAATTTTTCATAATATTAAGTTTAGCATTATTATATAAAATTTATATATTTAGAAACTACATTAAAAGTACTACTAAACGCAAAAAATTAAATTTAAAAATAAAAAAAAATTACTAAAGAATATAAGCAATGAAGAAATAGTAGGTTTAACTAATGAATAGTAAATATGACAGGTAAAATGGGACAGGGGAAATAATAAAATTATAATGATAGAAAAATTAATAATAATCCTTAAACTTTAAATTTTCAATTCATTCTTATATGTAATTTTTTAACGATTAATAATTTTTTTCTTTTAGAAAAATTCTTTTTATTTTTGAAAGCAATAAATGAATTACATAAAAATATAAAATAAATTGAATTCAATAAGAAGATAACACAACAATGCAGTGCAATTATATCAAACAAAATAAATTTATTTATTATTATGAAAGTCCTACTAGCATCTAAAAAATATATATGAATTTTATTCAAATGCCCAAGCATTCGCCTTACGGATTTCTTCTTCTTCCTCAGGTGTGAAGTCATTTTGAATGTTAAAAAATTTGCGAACCTCCTCCACTGTCATCTTCTCGATCAGATTTGCAACAGCTTGGCAGGTAAGATCAAGTAAGCTCTTAACATTAAGGAAATTAGCAGCTATTATGAGATCCGATAGTGTTTGATGGTCAACTTTGATGAAATTAGCATCAAAGTCCTTAAGATCATCCTGGCTAGTCTTTGCAGTTTCGGCATGCAATTTGCAATACTCTATAACCTTATTCAAGATCTTGCCAGTCACGTTGGCAATAGGAATGGTAGTGTTTGCGCATTCATCGTCAATCATGTACTTGATCATTTGCATCTCAATAGCCACCGCCTCTTCCACCTTGAATATCTCTCCGTCAGAACTCCTCAGTATGATCATCTTGGTAGAAGACATCATCAATTTCGTCTACTCTGCTGAGAATTATGAAGAAGTGCAAAATAAAACAATAAAAGATTGGTGTTCTTCAAACATATGAGAATCCCTTTTATAAGTACCTTGTTCAACCTCTTTGTTTAGAATTAGGAATCTTAATTCATTTAGAATTGGACAACTTCCAATTAGGAATGATTTTTCTAATTTTGATTCTAAGTAAGAATCATAACTCATCTAGGATTAGACAACTTCCAATTAAAAATGACTTTTCCAATTTTGATTCTTGAAGGATCCTAGAGTCCTTATACATATGACTTATATACTCTTTCTAAAATCCTAACTTTATTTTTTTTAGTTTAATAACTTAATTGCTATCTTCCAAATAATTGGATAGTCACTGTACATAACTTGAAAGTGCAATCGGGTCACTAAACAAAAAAAAATGCAACTAGGTCACTGAACACCCCAAATGCATGCAATTTCGCATGATAGCAGGTTACCATCAATTTCTTCAAGTTATAATTAAATTAAATTTTGTTTAAAAATTATTATATTAATTTTTAATAAAAACATTAAAAAAAATCATAGAGTGTCTTCGTCTTCGGTTGGAGACGAAGAGAGATCTCTTCGTTTCTTCAACCAGAGTCTCTTCGTCTCTGGTTGGAGACGAAGAACCCCTTGGAGACGAAGACAAGTCGACGAAGGAGGGGTGGTCGGCGATTTTACTTATTTATTTATTTTTTTAGTTTTTTTTTATTGAAATATCATTAAAATAATTATTTAATTTAATTTAATTTAATTATAACCCGAAGAAATAGATGATGACCTGCTATAGGTAAAATTACATACATACATACATAAGTGTTCAGTGATTCAATTATACATTTTTTTCGTTCAATAACATAATTGCATTTTTAGGTTACGCCCAATTTTGACCTTATTCCTTTTTCTAAATTCCTAGTTTCTTTTCTAAAGTCCTAAATCCTAGTCGCAAGCAGGCAAAGCAGTGCCGCAGAAGAGCGTCGGCCGACGCCGCCAGCCGCCAGCGATACTCACAAGCAATTAACAAACCTTCTTCTGAAGATCTGAAATCTCAAATTGAATACTCCGTCAGCCTTGCCGTCCATCGCCGACCTCCAACTTCGCCATCTACCGGCAGCCTCCGACCTCCGTAAGCACACTTCCAATTATGAAATCTCATTGTCTCAGATTTTGGTATATAGTTATATATACTCCGTATGAATTTTGTGACCAAATCAAAATGAGATATGCGATGTATCTATATTAAATCTGAATTTTGGTAGTGTATTATGAGCTCCCGTTGTTCTCTGTCCACTGTCCATTCTCCATAGCTCATCTTGCATGACATAGATAATGCTAGCTGTTTACTGATATTGCTTTTGTTTGTTTTTAAAATTATACTAGCCTAGGGCTGTTGGAATGGGTAGCTAGCTCTCTTTTGAACGTGCAGAAGAGAAATGCAATTTCTGACCATTGAACTTTTAATTTTTATGTGGTTACTCAACAAATAATAATGCCAATCAAATGTTCTCACATCATTACATGGACTGAATGTGATTGTTTATCTGAACTTTGTATTAAGTTTCTTTAGAGCTATCTAGACTAATTATTGCCTTTTTTATTTTGGTATTTTATTACATTATTATTTTTTGTAACTTTAGGCGGGTTGGGTTGGAGATTTCCTGGCATGCCATAACAAATGGCAGGTTACGGACTGATCCACCACCCTGCCAGCCTGTTCTGACCGACTGAGTCTTGCTCATACATAAGTTTTTGATTTTATCCCTCCATTGGTGGAAATGATTGTTCAGTGTCTCAATTTCTGGAATTGATTTCATATTTTGTTATTTGATAGGTCAAGTCTATAATTAGTTCCATTTGAAATTGTTTATGAAGATTTGGAATCTAAGTTTTCTACTGAGTTACTGAATAAGCAGAAAAAACCCTGGAGTTTTTGAGTTTATTTTCATATTGCAAGTATTTTTAGGTCCATTTGAGTATTCCTGGTAATTGGTGTGTGCATTTCAAATTCGAGCTATGCGCACTCCAGAAGTTAGGCATTAAGTTTATGAATAAATCCTGGAATGCATGTGGTATGCTCCTGGTTTGATACACTTTACCTAAATCATGTGCTTCTGCTTCCATTTTAGTGGTAATTTTTTACTTTTTTGAGCATTTGCTTTAGTGATGAAGTGTGGGTATTTCATTATACTTTGTTTAAATTACTTTGATACTTTAGAAAATCATGGTGTTATGTTCATACTTCATACACTAATGCATTTAGTTATTTTAACTTAAGAACAGGATATGAGAGTATCTGTTTAGATTTTATATTTAGAACAGAGTGGCACTCCTATTACCCAGAGGATTACCGAGCTAAATGTTCTTTATCATGTTTCAATTGACTTAGGTGGTTATAACTAATTGGGTCTACAATATAGGTCTCAGTATTGAATGGAATAATATGTTGTTGGTTTGCTTTATGGCTGATCTGAAGCTTCTTGAAGAAGGCTATTATCACCTTGTAAACAATCTCCTTTACTCCGAAAAGTAGATAAGTTCTTGTGCATTCTTTTTTAATACACATACATACCATTTAGCTTGACAGCAAATGTTAGGGGTTGTGGTGACAGAAATTCATTAAAAAAATGATATGTATGAAAAAGATTGGAGTAGTTCATTCTAGTGGCAACTGGCAAGTTAAATTCCTATTTTGCTTTCTAAGAGGAGACATGGTTTATGCGGTTCAATGTGCAGATTGTCTGCTATCACGTATAATCCTTCCTAATCCATGCCTTTATTTCATCCCATAATGTAGGGAGGGAGTCTGTTCTATTGCATCTCTTCTTTGGAGCATCCAGCCATATTGAATTAGATATTCTAAACAGTATTAGTTGTTAGTTTGGCAGCCAAAATTGTTTTGCCAGTTTGAGAACATAGAGTAAGCCAGTAAGGAATTGGTTATCTTCTTAATGCCATATGGAATAGATAACTCTACCATTGCTATCTCATATTTAGAATAGTATCTTTGACGTGGAGGCATGCAATATATTATTACTTCCATGGGTATATGAACCATAGTGAACTTTAGCATTTATACGGAGTGATAACAAATGCATTTTACTGGTTTATTGAAGTATATTTTCAAGTTAGATAAATTGAATTCTTTAATTTTTTACTTCTTTGAAACTAGTACTCCATATTTGTACATAGTAACTGTTGCTCATTTTATACCTTATAGTAGTTAGTACTAATGAAATATATCTTTTTGCTGGCAGTTGGCCCCAGTATCGAATTTGCTTATTTCCTGGTATAGCCAAGCAACTTAGAATTGAACTCGACGCATTAGTAGCAGGACCTGTTATAAATTATGGCTACTCAGCAAAAAGGAGAAGATGATCAACAAGCAATACATGTAGAGATGCAAGGGACAGGCTCATCTAGTAGTAGCTGGGTGGGAAGGATCCAAGAACAGTATGGCAAGATCAAAGAGAATGCAGAAACTTACCCTTATGTGTGGGGTTCGTATATCGTTGTGTACGGAGGATTTGGCCTCTGGTTTGCCTACAGATGGAGGAAGCTCCGCAAAACTGAAGATAGAGTCCGAGGTCTTCAAGAGCAGCTCCGCAAGCTCGTTGAATCTCAAGAGCCTGGAAGCTCATCTGGTGGTGCCACTAGCGGGACACGGCCGCCACATGATAAACCCACTGATTAGATGGTTTATCAGTTTCTATACCCTTTCAAATTGCATTATTTTTCGTCTTTCCCTGACTTTTTTTTCTGAAGTAGATTCTCCAAATTGAAAGTAGAGAATTTGAATCACAACTTAATCTTGAAAAATGTCAGGTCAGCTGTTAAGCTGCATTTCTTGCAGGTTTTGTAAGCCTAATGCCACAGCACATAAACAGAGTTAGCAGAAGGAAGCTTGAATATCTTTCTGTTATAGGCTTCTTATTCCTTGTTTTGTATTTAAACTGCATTATACTTGCAACCTATTTACAGAAATGTACTATTTTTTGTGATGTGCAGATGAATTGTTTAGTTTCGTATATTCTATTACATAATTTGCAGTCTCCTCAGTGCTTGCTTCTTCAATTTGTTTTGCAACATGCACAAGCAACTCACTCATCGTCTTCTTCAATCTTCATGGGGACATGGGCCGCGGGCTGTCTGTTGGGCCCAGTTTGGTCAAGTGGCCTTATGATGAGCAAGATGGATTGAGGAATCAGGCGGGTTAGCCCGGGGCACAGCTATGTGGACCATAATTAAATGTACATTTTTAATGTACTAAATATACATTATTTTTGTAATGAATGTACATTATTTTTTATACTATAAAAATAATGTACATTCATTACAAAAATAATGCACATCCCCTGAATATAATGTACGTTACTTTTATACTGAATGTACATTATTTTTATATTGAATGTGCATTATTTAATAATATGGTACACACAGCTGTGGATTGGACCCCGGCAGTGTGGCTTGTCGGGTCGTCTCTGTAGCATGACCATGGACGCCCACAGTCGGGTGGCAAGGGGCTGGCGTTGGGGTCCATTGGCCTCCGCCTACTGCGGTGTGGTTGGCGTGGGTGGAGCATGCCCCATCGTGGCTTTGGTGTTCCTCCGGCAAAGTTGGCGCATGTTGCGCATACTTGGAGGTTGGCGCAAGCTGGGCGTGGCACATACGTGGTTGGTGGAGAGGAGGCACGTTTGGAATTGTATATGTGGATGACGTTGTGGGGTTGAGGTGTTCTATAAAAAGGGGTGCTCTGCCTTCTTAGAGACAACTTGGTTTGACCATTACAACAATTCTAACTTAGTGACTTGTGGTCCTAGATCTTGTAGCTTAATGTTTGAGGAATAATTTTGAGTGCGGTTCACTTTCGGTTTAGGTTGAATTAAAGTGAATTAGGATTTAAATGAATCGGAATTAAAAATGGATAAATTCATCTCCTGTAAGCAATAAATAGAAAATTCCTTCAACAAATATAAGACGAACTACTAAACGCATTTTAACAACCAAAACTTTCAAGCTAAGCATTATCAATTAAGCACTCTCTCTAAACTAAACATAATCATCTAAATTCTAAGTATTTAACATATCAACCTTCAACTATTCCTTGAAGTGAGACAACTTCGACTCGAGAAGTTAAACATACTACTCTTGGAACAACATTTGGTAATTAACTAAGTATTGTGAGGAGACTGCACTAATTCTTATGAATTGAAGAAAGACCGCATTGTGTTAACAATGTAACTTTATAGAATATCCTTGTAAGACGATGTGAAGTAACAAGGGGATTTTGTAGGACGATCTTTGTGAAAAATTAAGTAATGATCGTTGTAAAAGATTTTCGTGAAGTGGCTGATGATCTCACTTGTATATATATATATATATATTAATTAGGTGTATTAATATACATTAATAGATTTTTTTCCTTAGTAATAAGGAATTGAAACTAGTGAATTATAGGGATTATACTACCCATTAAACCACTATTATAACTCTCTCTACACTCTTAATTACTACTTTCACATCCTACCATTTATATTCGAAAACAATCTAGGCAACTTCAAATGACTTCAAACGTTTTAGCCAATCTCGTTGTGTTAATTTCACCTAAACAAGACCAGTAACATACTTTCAATGTGCACACTCTATGCAATTTTTAAAACAGATAAAAGTCTATTCGACCCCACCCTTTAATTTTTATATTTTTAACTAGCACAAGACCATAATAAAATATACACCATTTATTATTAGACTATAATATAATACAACCCACAAACAGCAAACCATCGATTGCAATTTTAAGTAAGGATCTCGACTGCCTTAAAGCTTTTGCCAACTAGTATTGAAGCTAAAACACAATAGTTTAATCTATATATTATATTATAATATTTTATTTATATATCAAACAACATATGGTTGTTATCATCATAATATGTATATGAAGAAGACATCATCATAGAAGAGACATGCTATTCATATTAGGTTTGAAATATAGATTATATATATCTATGTTTTTGATCCACTATAAAGCTAACTGAATTATTACGATTTTATTATTTTAATCTTCATAAAATTTAAAAAAAAAATTGAAGAAAAGAATCACTTTTGTTTACTTTTTTTATTTTTGAATGAAAAAATAAAATATTAAACATTTGTGGGGATTGTTGAAGATGAGAATGAATGTGTGAATGGTAATAAGCGTGCGGTGAGGAGAAAGAGTTGTCGATTTTGCATGTACGCTACGCAGTACGCAGTAGAAAGGACGCCTTTGAGGGGATTGCTGCGCTTCCATTATCAGATTCCTACTTGCCTCATGCCTGCCCGCCTCCATCATCTATGATTGAACCAACATTATTAGGGTGTCTTTGGTTCGCACATGAGAATCGGAATCGGAATGAGTATCAAATACTTGGTAATGGTAATGGATTTTGGTGAAAGTATTTTGCATGTTTGGTAGTAGGGTGGAGTGGGAATGATTATTAATAGTTTGGGAAGAGGAGGAGGGGGGGAAATGAAACCCTTATTTTATTAGGGAATGGGTTTTGCAATTAATGGGCAATCAAAACTCATAATAGTGTTCTAAAAACTTGTCAACCAAACAATAACAATGACTTTGATATCCATTCCTAATAGTTAATCCTGTCAACCAAACACACCCTTATTATTATTATTATTAAGGTAAATCGCGAGTCGTTCCGTTAGGTTCTCAGTTTGGATTCAAATTCTCACACTACTAGGGCTGAAATAACGCTTTAGGGTGATCGGTTGAACCAACTGAGGGTATGTTTGGTTGGTGGGTTTAGGCATAAGGTATGAGTATCAAAGTGATTGTTATTGTTTGTTTGATAGGTTTTTAAAATACTACTATGGGTTTGAAATACTCCATTAATTGAAAAAATCATACCAATAAGGGTTTCATTTCCCTTCTTTTTTCCCAACTATTAATAATCATTCCCATTCCACCCTACTACCAAACATGCAAAATATTTTCACCAAAACCCATTAACATTACCAAGTATTTGATACTCATACCGATTCTGATTCTCATGTGCGAACCAATCACCCCTGAGTTAGTCCTGTGAGCTGCGCAACATTATTTATATGCCATCTTATCTCATTTGAAGAACAAAAAGAAATGAAAAGAAAAATGAATTTGTTTTTGAAGGTTCTTGTGGAGTATGATAATAATACAAAGACAAAATACCCATCGTTGTTGTTGTTTTTATTATTAAAATGTTAGAAAATATTTTGTAATGAGTAAGTTAAAAATAATAAAGTTAACGGAATTTTTTTTTTGAAAATATTTCATTACTAAAGTTTGTATATAAATAGAAAAGTAAAAAAGAAAAGATGGTAACTAATTTTTCTATACCTCATTTTTCATAAGATATTCAAAGCCTCTACATAGATCTTGAAAGCAAAAGCCTAAAAATAGGATGAAAGCCAAACGACGTCGTCATACACACGATAGTGCTCGTAAGGGAAACATTTGCAAGGTATCTTCTGCTATCACAAGTAACTTCGTCACAACGTGATGATGATTCGCGAGACAAACTTCTGCAAAGGATAGGTGTTCTGCTGTCACGTTGGTCATCGCAACGCAAAGCGGTTCGTGACACACATGCTTCTGCGAGTTAATCAAAGCCATCACGAGGACGCAGCTCCAAAAATATAAACAGGAGAAATCAAATTTTATTTAGGGACTTTTGGACTTTTAGCCTTTGGGGACTTTTACACTTGTGTTAGTTACTTTTGTTTGGGAGAATTTAACTTCTATATTCAATTTTTCTAGTCCTTAGAACCCTAGAATTCAATTTTCAATTTTCAATTTCAATTCCAATTCCAATTCCAATACAAGTTCTAGTTAGATTCAAGTTCATTTTCACTTTGGAAGTAAGTATTGAAAACTTTGATTTGCAATTTCATCTACTAATAGATAAGTCAATTTCAATTTCATTTTGTTGCACTTTTGATTATTGTCTTGCTATTTTGATTTCTTACTTTGTGATTGTTATGGATTACTCTTTTGATCTTGAATCTATTGTCATTTCTAGCATAATCATGTATGAGTAATATAATTCTCTTATGAGGGAGAAAGCGACGTAGATTATTAGGTTCATGGAGATGTGACCTTGAATTATATTGGTTGAGTAGGAGATCAAATATGAGACTTGACTTTGATGATGTTAATTAATATGATTGTGTTTCGATTAGGAAGCTAAGTGATTACCTAATCTAGACTCGAGGGGTTAATTAACTTTGCTTCACCTTTGGAAAAAGGGAAGTATGAGATGCCAAGACCAACGTGTTTTATGAAATGCCTCTTAGATACTCATGAGTCATGAGAATAATGTCCTTTTAAGTACGTGTTCTAAGATTGTGGAAACCTTTTTTCAAAAAACAAAAAGAAGAAAAAGAATGGAAACCTTGAAAAGGTCTCCTTCCAGTTAAATGGCATCCGTCATCAAGCCAATTGGCTCTTTCTCTTATTTCCGATTCGGTTATGTTGCTTTGACCTAATCCAAGTTCCTACTCCCTTCCGCATTTCCTATTCTTAATTGTTATTTGATTTGTTACTTGCATCATCCAATGTTTGTTTAGGGTTAGATTTTCATAAGAAGATTTAGTGCTTGTGAGAGACATAAGCTTTGCATCTATCGCCAATCCTTTGAGAACGACAATCTCACCCTAATATTCCTTCAATCAATTATATAAGATACTATCAACACAATAAAAAATCTCTTAGCTTTTACAACATATCTACTCTTGGATTCTTGTTGGAAGGCAAAGGTACAACTAAGCTGTAGTTTTAGCTGCACTTGATGCATATATATATATGCTGGGGTAGCTTTGTATTCCTACAACCTGGCTTTGTACTCACTGCACAAACACTATATATGATTGTGTGATCGATCTTGTTACTTGTCCTATTATATTGGAACCCTAAGTGTCACGGGATGCTATGCCAATGAGTTGTGCCCACGACTGCATGCCAAAACATACTTCCCTATCTTCTCAACTTAATTGTACTCTTCAGCGTCACTCCAAACAACACTACATACACCACTTCTTATTTTAAACCACATTATTATCAATTTATGACACTTAAATAGCTAGAAGGTTATTGGCACAACATATGATATATTCATATTCCAAACATTATACATGCATTCCATTGGCACTTACACAACACACACACACACACACACACACACACACACACATTACACAACACACACACACACACACACACACACACACACACACATATATATATATATGCATGTCACCCTACTCAGAACTCAATCACGAATTTGGCCAAATCCGAATACCCTACTCAGAACTCAATCACGAATTTGGCCAAATCCGAATTGTTTAATTATAAGATGGCAAGGTGATATTTTATATGTTATTTTATTTTAAATAGTTACATATAACTGTACCATCCAAATATGGTTCGAGCTTTAGATAAATTGGGAGGGCAAACAATTCCACAAGGTTCCAATTAGTTTGACTTCTAGTATGTAGGAGTGGCTTATTAGCCTTCTCGATTATAGAAGATACTACTATGTTAAATAGAGGTCATGTCGCTATGATTCATGCGCTATATATATATATATATATATATATATATATATATATATATATATATATATATATGTATATATTAGAGCTTAATGGGATATATATTATATAACACATTAAGTTACAATACTCATGTTGCTTAAAAAATACCAATATATACACCATCTAGGGTTCTGAGTCAAGTATGAGTCAAAATGGCTACCATTAAGTTAACTTTATTGATTTGAGCCAATCCAGTATGGACAACATATCTAAACTGGTTTACCTCATTGTGATTTTTCCTGACTAGGGTCACAAGGTGAGCTTCACCCAGAACGCATTTTCAAATAGTGGCTGCAAGATTTTCCATAAATCAAAGAGAAGACAGAATTTTATAAGAGTATGATCCCGGCCTTAAGAATGGAAAATAAGAGCGTTTACATACTATAAGAATGGAATGATTAGACAATTAATCATACTTTTAATACCAATGAAATGATATGATACCAAATGGGGATGGTTCTTTTAATTTGAATCCGTGTTGTTCCAAAGGTGTAATTAATTTTAAGTGATTTGAATGTGGAAACTAACGATTTGATGGGCTAAAGAAGAAGTGTGTGTGATTGATGCTGGAAAGGTATTCATCAACTAAGTCTATTTTGTTTTTATTGCACCTTTAATTTGTTCATAAGTTAAAGCACGCATGTTACCCTCACCAACTTGCTGAGACTTTCCTGTTTCTACAGGAACTTGTTTGCAACAACCGTACCGCTCATTATATGATGTCTTTTCTTTCATATCCAAACTTTTCCTTGTTCATATTACTGGTCTACTTTGATATTCCTATTTTGCAAGTCTTTTCGTGTATTTCCCTAATTAATGAACTTTGTCGCAATCAATTATCAATTCATTGCAATGCATGTTACATTATATTATATTATTTGCAAGGTGCAACGAATTTTTTTTTCTTTTTTTTTCATTGAAAATGAATTAATATTTTAAAAATAAAAAATATTTGCAATAGTTTTAATGTCCGTTAAAAATTTCATTACAATATTCCCTTTGTAAAGGAAATAATCACTTTCTAAACCAAATATGTTATTTGTGCCCTTAAAAGAGATGGCTGAATAGGTGGAATATGATTTTCATACCAAAATGGCATAAATTCGATGGCACCCGGTTTACACTCTCACATGGAGGAGAGTGGGTTGGAGCCTCAAAGGAGAGAACTGTTGACTCTTTGTGCTTCAGTAGGTTGAGAAAGTAGCTATAACAGATACTACATTGTAACAGAGTCAGTAGTACTCAAAAAAAATTTCGATTATTGTCAACACGTTATCGGTCAACCCCGTTGCACAAGGTTTCCTAGTGTGATTTGAGTTTTATTACACAAGAGTATGATTTACTCAATGCACACCCTCATGTAATGATTCCGAGTCTGATCTCCCTCGTAACCCAAAAAAAAAGGATGTTATTTGTCTTCCTTTTTCCTATTTATAGAGGTTAATTATCCTATATATGTGCCATTGATTTCTTTGCCTAATGATAAAAATGAAGTCAAAAGGTTTGAATTTTACTAATTAGAGAATGTGGCAATTTAGTCTTGATTTATGGTGATTTTTGTCAACGTTTATTTAGGGTTTTGTAATTCATTTTTAATTATATTATTAGTTAATTGGTATTGGTACATGCATATGAATGATTGTAATTGTGTTAATAATATATTTATGGGCTTAGAAGTGTAATTATACACATTGTATTAAGCAATGAAAAAAACATAAACTCGTTCCCTTGTTCACACTAGCTAATATATGTTTAGACACACAAAAGTAGGGAGATCTTAGGGCAGTTGTTATACCTTCGACCACGGTCCACATTGCATTGTGGACCGTGGTCACTGATACTACATGTCATCTCAAAAGATAGTTCCTTACATTTGTTTTTATATTATCGAATGAAATTGTAATTATATCGAAATGTAACTGTAGTTGTGTTGAAATATAACTGCAGTGTATATGAACTGATACTGAATAACAGTTTCACATTTATGTTTTATATTATCGAATGAAACTGTAGTTATATCGAAATGTAACTGTAGTTGTATTGAAATGTAACTGCAATGTATATGAACTGATACTGAATAACAGTTTCACATTTGTGTTTTATATTATATATCGAATGAATTGAAACTGTAGTTATATCGAAATGTAACTGCAGTTATGTTGAAATGTAACTGCAGTTGTGTTGAAATGTAACTGCAGTGTATATGAACTGAAAGTGAATAGCGTGACACGAAGGTGGTTTCATCTGTCTGCTTTCATTAATCAAAACAACGTCGTTTTGATGCACGGCCCACAATCCATTGTGGACCGCAGTCCACGATATAATTTGCGATCATAGGGTGCTTAATTGTAATACATGGAAAAAGTAATTTCTCCTCTTAGACAAGATATCTCACATTATATGTGATAGGAATATATATTGGATCAGAGAAAATGTTAGGTACAACGTAACAAACCATGATAGATATATGTTTTATTAAATATTTTCTTTTTAATTTATGAGTAATATCAAAATGCATAAAATAATAAAGCTACAAGGATAAGAATAAATTATCAAGATCCTTCACCATCTGACATGACAATAAAACTCTTTTTATTTATCGATTACTATGAATTTAGCAACCCCGCCTTTCGTCAAATACAAATTATATATTTTCACATCAGATTGTGAATTATTTGGTGAAAAATTTTAATCCATTTACCCAAAATCTTGTATTATTGTTTTTATGTTCTAGCTCTATCATTCATATTTTTTTCCCATAATATTATATATTGAGGAAAGGGAAATATTACTTGTGCTTTTGGGAGTACATTCACTCATCATGCATCCTATACTAGGAGGCTACACCAGAAAGAAAAAGAGAGGAAAACAATTACATCCTAAAATCAATAATCAATAAACGGGTTAAGAAATACGGAGTGACATAAAACATGTCAAAATCTTGAATAATATTATGCATTACATTTAGATAGGCACTCAAATTGTAGAGTGAAGGACATATATTTAATTTTTGTGACTGCTATATAAAATAAAACCTGATTTTGAGGAAAGATGGAGGTGAGAAGAATAGAAATTGCAGAAAAAGACAAACACAATATAATTGAACCAAAGAAAAGACACTTTATAATAATGAAGATTGGTTAATGATAATCTTGAAAACATTTACTTTTTTTGTCTTGTTGGGAAGGGGTGATGACCTGAATAATTGAGCTAATTTTGCCCTTAATCAAATATATCAATCATTTAGATTAAAATAATATTATTTTATTTATATCTCAAATCACATATCATTGTGTTTTGTTTATATATGCATATGAATATGAAGAAGAAATTGGCATACGACAGAAAATTCTAATTGTTATATCATAGATCATAGTTTACATTACAAGGTGAACCACTAATATATAAGTTTAGTTTTAGTAAATTGCATGTTCATTTTTATTATATATATTATAATAAATTCATTTTAGTATATTCTTTTTTAGTATGTTATCTAAAAGTGAACATGTAATACATTAAAAAAGATTTTATAGTATATTAAAAATAAACATTCATGCATCAATAATATACCTCGTAATGGGATATGCATGGTCCACATTATAATTTGTCCAGAGAATTCATTATATATTCATGTTAAGAGTTGCAATTTAGGGGTGTGTTTGGTTAAATCAGGATCAAAATAAGAATCAAATACTTGGTAATGATAATTAATTTTGAAAAAAATATTTTGCATGTTTAGTAGTAGGGTGGAATTGCAATGATTACCAATATTAATATTTGGTTATGTATGATCCTATAATGGGAATAAATTTTAAAATACAAAAATAAAAACTTTAAGCCAATTGATCCTAATATAACGACATTCGATCCAAAGCATCAATATGAACCCAAAAAAAAAAATCAAAACAAAAACTTAAAAGCACTAATCAAAACTTAAAAATCATATATTACCAATAAGATAGAATGATATCCGTTTTTAATTAGGGAACGATGTTTTTAATTGAAAGGGTAATCAAATTTTATAGTTGTGTTTTAAAAATTGTCAACCAAACACTAACTATGATTTTGATTCTCATTCATGCATGGTGTGTAAGCTCATGAACCAATCACACCATTTGTATTTATATTTGACCCGCATACTGTAAAACTAATTTTTTTTTTTTTTTTTTGAAAACTACTGTAAAACTAATTAATGTTTTGAAAGGAGAGAAACAATAGAATACTTCTTTGAAAGGGACTTGAGGAACTGGATGGGCTAGTTTTACCTCGAATCGAATATAGTACTCATCACTAAGATTTCATGGACTAATATTATTTTGTTTCTACTTCAAATCATATAATCATATGTTGAGTACTATTGACTCTATTACAATGTAGTATCTGTTCATAACTACTTTCTCAACCTAATGAAGCACAAAGAGTCAACAGTTGCCTCCACTGAGGCTCAAACCCACTCCCATCATCCATGTGAGAGTGTTAACCGGGATACCGGATGCCACTAGACTACAAGGTCTTTGGCCATATAATTATATTTTAATTTGTAAGAATCTATGAATTGATCTCATTTGTATATCTGGGATAAGCAAGAGCTAAAAAGAATAAGGGAAGGGAAAAAAAATTCAAGGACATTATCGCAATTATTATAGTGCATTTAAAAATATTTGATTTTGTATTTGTGAATGACTAATAGTTCACACGCTTGAGTGCATTATTATACATCCTGATGAGTACATTGCCTATTATTTGTGAAGGCACTGTCAAGCATTTCTAAATGTACTGTAATAATTATAGGAATACCATCGTTTGTGTTTTTCATTAATTTTCAGCCATCGCTAAAAAATTGTTTAAAAACCAGTTAGTTTATCGTGCACTATGCCTATAAAATTTTAAAGTCTAAGCGTCAAAACTAAAAGGATCATAATAGTAATATAAGCAAATTTACAAAAAATCATTTTACGTACCCCAAATTAAACTAATACTTTTTAATACATTCGATAGAGATAGACTGATGTAATGCGAATCCAATCTAATACTTAAAAAAGTTACTTATTATTGTAAAACTAATTGATATATATCATTACAGTCATAATCTTTGTTGAACACAAAGAGAGAGAGAAAAGATGAAAAATTAACCATAAAATATTAGTTGAAAGTGAAGTTATATATAAATGAGAGGAGCAGTTGAGGGGTGAGGACCACCTGAAATAGGTGCAACATAACTTCATACTGTATACCCAAACCACAATTTATTAGCACATAGTAAATGCCCACACAGCAATTGCAGCTTTTGAAACCAACACAGATATGTTTAGTAAAAGCCACTCTTTTTGGACACACTCTCACACAACAACCCCCCCCCCCCCCCACATCCCCACTTGCTGCTCAACACACAGACAGCACATCTATGCAACATCCTGTCCTAAGATATCTACTCTTCCCAACAACCTTAACCCTCCCCCTAACCCAACCTCTTTGTACCCAGTTAAATATCATAATTACACTTTGTGTTGGTTGTGATGTAGGTCATATTCATCAAAATTTGTAAATAAAATATAGGGGCGGGTTGAAGTAAGATCAACGTTATCATGATAATAATGAAACAATTTCGATGAATTCATAAAGGGACTATGGTTGTAGGGACGTGGAGCTCGAGAGCAACTCGTTGATCACTCTGAAGAAGGTGGAGTGGGAATGTGAGAGATCCGTATTTACATATTACTTACTATTGCTGTTCGCGGATTATCAACTATGTTCATAAAAAGACAAATTTATTTGTTGACGGGTCGGTAACAAATGTGGTGGATGCCTAGTTTGATTTGTAAATTCTCACTGATTTGACTCGGTAGCATGTGGTGATTCATCCTTTATGCATGTGGACAACATTGGTGTGACGCAACAATATTTATTGTAATTTGTGTTCATTTTTTTCTTAAATCAGAAACATAAAAACAATATATTGTCAATACAAGATACATTTTACACACCCCGTTTACAAATCCAAAAACAAAGTCATGCATGGCATGTTTTTTTTGACTTTTCTATTACCCCAAAAAAAAAAAGTCTTAATTAAGTATCCTAGGAGGTATCTTAAGCATAACATGTTTTGTCCATCCAACTCATCATCAGCCATTCTAGGACCATGTTTTCTCAGCCTTCACATGTAACATCTGGAAAAAGAAAAGAAAAAGAAAAGAAAAGAATATGGTGTCTCCAATTCCACCAATCTCCTTCCATTGTGGCATTGTGCAGTCCAGCTTCAAACAGAAAAACAAAAATCAAGAAAACATACAAAAAACCATAAAAAAATGGGACAGAGAAAAGACAGACAGAGAGGGAGGGTAGGGGAGAGAATTCCAGCTCTATAGTCTTCCTCCCATTTATGCACCATTCATTGGTCATTACAGCTATTAACTGATCCAAAATAGTACACTCCTAATAAATAGAAAAAAAATAAATCTAAATTGCAATAACATTTGTATAATATTGAAATGATTTTTAATACTATATTATTGTACTTAATAAATCCCAAATAATTATTTTGGTAATGAATTATTCCAATAATACATGGTATAATCATGTGAAATACCGAATAATTATTTGTCGCCTCAAAAAGGTTGGAGCATGATTGTTGTACTTGAATGTTATAAATTCAAATTTTGTCAGCACTACTCTCTCAGTTGAGCTTCTGGAGTTGTGGTACAGGATTTTTCTGTGTAGTTTGCAAGCTATTATATAGGAGCGGATTCACCCTGTGTACACCCTTAAATAGTGGTTGCGGGTTTTTCTGCTTACTAAAAAAATTGTATTCGAGTGAGTGGAGCATGATTATCATACCTAGATAATCACAATTAAGTTGGATTGCCGCCAACACCCTCATGATCGAGTCCACCGCAGAAGGTTTTCAAGTTTATCCAGTGCACAACATTGTGTAGTAGTTGTATATTTCCCTCGTCACCCAAAACTGTACACGTAACGCACTTGGTACCACAATATTATATAGGATACCATTCTAATACAACCAACTATGGCTCATGATTATCGTACCCAATATTATTGAAACGATTTTTCAATGGTACTAAGTAGTAGGTACTATGAGATGATATACACAAATTTCATTGTGTTTTGTGTGGAATTATTACCTATAAGAAAAAAAGAAACAGATATTTTTCTTTGTGATATAAAATCTAATTAAATTATTAACACTTATATATACAGCCTCATATATGCCAGTAGGACTAGTTTGGTGGTGTCTGAATTGCTGAGCTGTGATGGATCTGTGTTACAAGGAAGAGTCTCATTCCATTGAGTAAAAATAGTAATACCCATCTTTTCTTTCCAGGTCATATGGCCAAAAAGGAGGCAAAAAGGCACAAACAGTCATTACAAATTTAATCAAAAAGACTCTGAAATGATTGAGTAATATAGCCAGTAAGCCATCCACTTTTGTTTTTTTATTATTTCTTATTATCTCTCCCAATAATGTTGTCTGTCCAGTAAATGTAAGTTTTGCTCCAAACATTACACATAGAATCATAGATCCTATCCTAGTAAACACCAAACTTTTCACAACATTCAGTTAATGCAATTGATATATATGAGCATAGTGATAGGATCTCTCCTTTTTCCCCTCCTCTATCTCCTTGTTTTTCCAAAAACATAGAACCAAATTCACATTTAGACCCACATCTTAAAATTTCTCTTTTTTACGTTAGACTATTCCTAAGCCCCCAGAACTTCTGTCCAAAACTTATTGGAGAAAATGTAAATCGCGACATTTGGACCCACATCTTAAAATTTCCTCTTTTTTTACATTAGACTAATCTTAAGCCCCAAAACTCCTGTCCAAAAGTTGCTGGAAAAAAGGTAAATCGCGACATTTAGACCCCCATCTTAAAATTTCTTCTTTTTTACATTAGACTAATCTTAAGTCCCAGAACTCCTGTCCAAAAGTTGCTGGAAAAAAAGTAAATCGCGACATTTAGACCCACATCTTAAAATTTTCTCTTTTTTACATTAGACTAATCTTAACCCCCAGAACTCCAGTCCAAAAGTTGCTGGAAAAAAGGGTAAATCGTGAGTCGTCCGATCAGTCCCGCGTCTTAAATTGTGTGATGGTGAAAAGAAATGGACTTTGGTGCTGAGCTGTTTGGCTGGGGAGAGAATCTTGAATTACTCTCTTTGGGTGTGTCTGTATTAGAATTTGTCATATTTTTCACCTGATAGATATTGTATGGAGTACTTTGTACAAAATTCTGAGCTCCCATCTTTGTTGTGTCATGCTCCCACAGCCTTTCTGCATCTGGGAATCTCATAGTACTCTTCAGGGAACATCCGAAACATAGATTAGTGTGAATGTTTTCGGGGCGAAAAACCCGAGGAGTGACATCAGAGTTTTGATTGATTTCTTGGTGTTGTTTTGGGGAATAAGAAAGATTAGATTCTTCAAGAATTGAGGGATTGATGTTGGGATTAGCATTGTTTCAAGAGTGAAGATTTTGGGATCTTTAATGTACTAGGAAATCCACAAGAAGCCATGTTGTACCTGGGATTCTCCAATTCAGAGGACCACCACAGCACTTGGGTGTTTTCTTTTCTTTTGAATAATTGAAGCTCATCAAGTACTTTCACTTATTGGGGGCTCTGCTCTTCAGCATTTGTGTAAATTAAAGCAAAATTGAGTATAATACAGTTTGATGTGTGGATATATAGTTCAATGTTCATCATCAGGGCAGTAGAAGAAGCTGAAGAAACGGATGATTTCTCGAATGGAAAGTTCAGTTGCAGCGGTAGCTGGAGGCGTCGGGGGAGCGTTAGTTCTGTTGGGAGTGATACTATTAGTGTGTTTTTGTATGTTTCACTATAAGAGATACTCAAACAGGAATTCAGACACAGCTTCCTCAGATCCATCTGCAGTAGGTATGTTTGTCTAATTGTCTTTGTTTTCTTATAAAAAAAAACACAACAACATAGTCCCCAATTAAAGCCTTTTTTGCTAAGTGTTTTTCTGCTAAATTTCCAAGCATTACAGTGGAGCAAAAGCGGGAAGGAGGGTCGTCGGGCTCATCTCAATCGACGACGCCAAGGCTGTTTAGGATGAAAGAATTGGAGCATGCCACCAGACACTTTGATGAGGCTAACCTCATTGGCTATGGCAGCTTCGGCCTCGTGTTTAAAGGCCTGCTTTATGATGGAACCATCGTCGCTATCAAGAGGCGCTCGGGTTCTCCCCGCCCTGAGTTTAGCGATGAGGTACATTATATTATATTGCACTACCAAATCATATGCATTCTCGATTTAATTTGCCTCTGGAAATGAGGCTTATACTAGCTGCATTCCCCGAAGATCGAGTTCTATGGCTAAATTTTGTGTGTTTGGTAACAGGTGGCTCATTTGCAAATTGTACAACATAGGAATGTGGTTAATGTTCTTGGATATTGCCAAGAAAATGGCTATCAAATGCTGGTTTTTGAGTATTTGCCAAATGGAAGTGTCTGCAGCCACTTATATGGTAGGATTAGCTTTAATTTGCATACTATATGTCAAATAATCAGATTGGTTTTTGATCTTAATTGGGAGAGACAGGAAGGGATTCGACGACGAAGCTGGAATTCAAGCAGAGGCTTTCGATTGCTACTGGTGCAGCTAAAGGTATGTATGCTGTCATTAAATCTGCAAAGGAAACAACATGGGATCATATATGTTTCACACAAAAATGTTTGTTTGGGCACAGGTTTGTGTCATTTGCACGCGCAACGCCCCCCGGTTATCCATGGCAACTTCAACACGGCGAACGTGCTGGTCGATGAGAACTTCATTGCCAAAGTTGCAGATGCAGGAGTGGCTAGGCTGCTAGAGAAGATAGATGATGATGCAGGGCCATCTGAGTCGTCGTCGAGCCGGGCAACTGTGTTCAGAGATCCAGAGTAAACCAGCCACACCCTATCTGCATTCATGTTTGTGCCTAGAAATCTAGCTAGCCTGAATTCTGGTGTTTGTCAGGGTGGATCGGAACGGGGAAGGGAGCGATGTTTACAGCTTCGGGGTGTTCCTATGGGAGCTCATAACTGGAAGAGAGGCTTCTCATATAGATGGCTTTGGATCAAATGAGAGTATGTTTCATTGGGTAAGTAAAAGAGTTTCTTGATTGAATATCAGTTCAAGATTTCGTGAACCAAAACTTACCATAGAGTATATGAATGAAGTAATCCTATTTAGTACTCCGTATCTACTGGACCCTTTTTTGACCATCAAGAATGCAATATATAGGTGTCTGTACACTTTTAATCCATTTTTTTCTAAAACATCCCCTTTGGTCTTAGTATTATTGTGACATGATTATTTTTTGTCCCTACCAACAAAACGTTAATACAAGGGCATTTCGGTCTATTTAGTTCTAAGTGTTGATTCTTTTTCCTTTTGTTGGTCCTAGATTTATATATGTCATCCCACTTTTAATTCTTTGTTTTTAGAACATCCATGTTGGTCCTAGCATTATTGTCTCTAGCTCACAAGGCAAATATATTTAAATGTCATTAATGCTAGAAACAATAATGCTAGGACCAACGGTGATGTTCTGGAAAAAAAAAAACAAAAAATGACATGATACATATAAATCTAGAGCAAAAAAAAAATTAATACTTAGAATTGAATAGACCGAAATGTCGTCATTGTATTTAACATCATTTAAACAATTTTGTTGACGAATGATGAAAAATGATAATGCCACAATAATACTAGAACCCAAGGGAAATGTTTTACCAAAACAAAAAGAGAAACTAAAAATGGATTGACACCTATAAATCCAAGAATAAGAAAATGAAATTAACTCTTTTGCATTTTTTCTATCATTTTAGTTATTGATTACACATTTATACACTTCTTCAACATTTCCTATATAAAAATCCCTCCATCTCCTTTTTTTATCTATTATGTCCATTTTGACAATTTTTATACTTAATTTGTTACATTAATATGGATAAATAAGAGTCATTTGTCTTATCATACGAGAATGCAAGACATTTCACTTGATGTGACAACAGTAAACTCAACAATTAATCCGTAAAAGGAATAGTTATTTGTCTTGTCGAGCTAAACATCTCACTTGACAATTTGACATGACAAGTTTCTAGGATAGACATCTTATCTTGTGAGCTATATTTCAGTAGTTACAAGTCCTATTGGTCTTCTTGATTTGGAATGCTTCACTATGAATAACCTGAACTATTTAGGGTGTGTTTGGTTGGAGGTTTAGGCATAGAGAATGGGTATGAAAGTGATTGCTAGTGTTTGGTTGATAGGTTTTGAGAATGCTATTATGGGTTTGGAATACCCCATTAATAAGAAAATCCATACCCTTATTAAATAAGGGTTTCATTTCACTTCCTCATTTCTTCCCCAACTATTAATAATTATTCTCATTCCACCCAACTACCAAACATGTTAAATACTTTCACCAAAACCCATTACCCTTACCAAGTATTTGATACTCATTCCGATTCCGATTCCCATGTGCGAACCAAACGCACCCTTAATTCCTTTGATCCTCACAAGACGAAGTTTACCCAGCACACACCCGCTACAGTTTCACTCACTACCCAAAAAAGAACATCTTACTTGATGTTAGAACAAGTAACGTAACGCATGCAACCAAACTCCATGCCATAATTTCGGAAGAACCCGGGTTCAATTTTCACAAGTGATGATTCCTCCTGGGCCAGCTCCCGGAGCGAACGTCCCCGGACCGTTAAACGGACAGAGAGAAAGACCCTGTAAATTTACCAAAAAAAAAAAAACTCCGTGCCATAAGCTCTTAATATGCAATAATGTTTGTTTTCAATTCAAAGGTGGAAGTGCATCTAAACGAGGATGATTTGGTGGATGATCGGCTGAAGGGAAGCTTCACGGCGGAGGGGATGGAAGATTTCATCAGGCTAGCCCTGAGATGCACCGGATTTCCAAGAAAAGACCGGCCGGCGATGGAAGCGGCGGTGGCGGAGCTGGAGAGAATACTGGACAAGGAGATCATGCGCACAACTGTCATGGGAGGAGAGGGCACTGCCACCGTTACTCTTGGAAGCCAACTCTTTACAAAATAAAATCAAATTATTAATTGTTTATTATATTTTAGTAGTACTAGGATTATATTATATTATATTATTGGTGCCATTTCATTTTTCTTTACATTATTTTAAGGTTTTCATAATGTTATTGTCGCCGTATTCGGTGGCCTAGGCGGGTTTGAAGGAACAATCTCCTTCAATTCCCGTTATTTTATGATCATATTTTTTTTTCGAGTGAAAGGAAAGCATCGATGGAATAGCAGAAATTGTGTTTTACTATGTGTCTATGTATGAATTGGAACACCATTTCTTTTTAGCAGTTTTAAGTTTACGACTACCGTAAGCCAAGTACATTATGGTTTGATTGCTGGCATAACTGTGGTATATTAGTCGGAACAATTATTATAAATATGATATATTGTAGTCAGATTTTACACGTCTATTTACGTGTTTGCTTCTACCTAAGAACAAACGCTTAAAGTCTTTTTTGGATAAATTAGGTTTGAATGTGAGAACAATATATAGAAGACATAATTTAAAATAGGAAAGAACTGGAGAAATTGAGAAGGTCAAGAAGTTTATAGTTGAGCTTGAAAGATTAATTTAAGTGGGAGGGGTCAAATATTTTGAAGGAATTGAAGAACAAAATTTTGATATTCTATATAATATTTTTTTAAAATTTAATATTATATATAATATTTTTAAAAAATTGGGGGTGGGGTGAAGGGGGGCAAGGCCTTAGGGGTGGGGGGCCAAGCAGTTACGGATTCAGAAAAATATCCCAGTGGAGGCGAAACATGAAAGTGGTAATGCCAAGTTGCTCCCTTATATAGGAGGTTGTGGCAGCGATATTTAGTCTTTGTGCTTCAAATAGGTTGAGAAAGTAGTAATGAACATATACTGCATTGTAATAGAGTCAGTAGTATTAAAAAAATAAAACACTTAAAATAAATATAATCATAAATATTGTTGGATATAGACGAAAAATAAGAGACATCAAAAGTCAAAACTTTATACAAATCATAATTAATTTGATAAAATAATTCAAATAGAAAACACATTATAAATTACGTATCTCATTATTAATTTTTAAAAAAGTTTACACACTGAAGCTATAAGGATTCAAACTCTCACCATTTCTTAAGTAAGCACACACACCTTTCAACTCAGCTAACTAGTCAATTGTCATTCATATCTATTTTCATATATTTATGTCTAAAAATGTACCATACATACATACATACATACATACATACATACATATATATATATATATATAAGGACTATATAGGGGTAGGGGTGGGGGTTATAAGGACTATATAGGGGTAGGGGTGGGGGTGAGTGGGGGCAGCTGCACTACTATGCATAGCAGCAGCTCCTCCCTCTTCAACTCTATATAAACTACTACGGAGTATTTCATTTCCATTTGTATTTGACTCTACCACTCACACCTCATCAGCACCATAGATATGATACTTCAACGTATATAGGATAGTTATCGTCTTGTTCGTATCGAATCTATGTCATCGTCGACGATTCACTGTCAATCTGAATAGTCAATTGAGCCGCTCGAACAAGAAAACCTTTCGAAAAATGATTTCTCGCCTCCCGTATTCCATTCCCCCAGGCCATCTCTTTTACGCTTTCACTCAGTTGTTGTTAACAACAGCTTGTTAGTACTGTCGAATCAGTTGTTGTTAACAACAGCTTATTTGGCCCTTAGTACTGTCGAACAACATCTTGTTAGTACTGTCGAATCAGTTGTTGTTAACAACAGCTTGTTTGGCCCTTAGTACTGTCGAAGCAGCTGGTCACCACCTCTCTTATCAAACATATTATAACCTTGTAGAAGATCGTGTCAATTCAAATTGAATATTTAGTAACATTTGATTTTTTTAGCGATAGCTACTTTCTCAACCTACTGAAACACAAAGAGTGCTCAAACCCACTCCCATCATCCATGTGGGAGTGTAAACTGGGATATCGGGTGCCACTAAAGCACAAGGTCTTTGGCTCTTTTTGTATTTACTCTACTCATGTTATTAGGAATAACAATATGATATGTAACTACTAGTATGTTTATTAATTTTCAAATGTGTGAATCTAAATACGTACATTTAGAATTATCAAAATACAAATGAATATATATTGCATATACCCGCTCCAAACTTGATTGATATTATCAATATAGCACTTGAAATCATCTTGAAACCAATTATACACATGCACACACAAATGACACAATCGGATGCAGGAATTCACTACTACCTCAACCTATTTCAAACCCGGCTATGAACTACTCAAACCAATCCTAATAGTGTTCTGGAGGTCTGGCACTTGGTATTATTTTATACGTTATCATGCGTGGGTAGTATTCCCATCATCCAAATTAAAACTCAAAAAATAACAATCAAAATTTAAATATTTGAAAAGAAATTAGATATAACCGAATCGATCCAATGTGCACACACGACCATACTACTCGATATTATTGTTACCTACCACTAGCATTATTTATAGGTTTAAGTATAATGAATATAAACAATTGATAGACATGTAGGTTTAATAGTTTAAATAACTCCGTATTTTCACATTTGAAAATTAATATGAAAAGAAAAATGTTGATAAACATGCTTTCTAATTTTTCATCATTTTTCTAGTGGAAAAAGAAAAATAGAAAGTTATGAAAAAATGAAATAGAAAAATGCACTAAACAGTTCAGGCAATATATAATTTCTTGTTTTTTTTTTTCTCTATTCATTTCTTTGTGGGTGATACAGGAAACTACTCATGCGATAGTGTGTACTGGATAAATCTCAACATATATAATACTTCACAAAAGGTACGAAGAATTTTTTATTTTTGGATGGTATTTGGTCAATTCACGGGGTCTTTGTCTAGTTCACAAAAGGTACGAAGAATTTAGCCCTATCCACTTAGTCATTCCTTGTTAGACTCTAAACAAGTTTAACGGTCCCAAGTTTAACGGTCCAGGAACTCTATACTCATACTCTAAACAAGTTTAACGGTCCAGGAACTCTCCGTTTAACGGTCCACGTGAGCTGGCCTAGGGGAAATCGTCACTTGCGGGAATTGATCCCGAGTTGTCCCGAAATTCTTTCCCACAAACAGAGCTCACTTGCCACTTGAGCTACCCCATTGGAAATTTGGAATGCAAGAAAAATCTTTAAAAAGTGAGTTGAACCCAAACCCAATATTTGATAATGGGCCTTTTCATGTGGATACTTATGTGGACTTGGGTCGGGTCCATCGCATGGATTAAAACGGCTTTTTTTAAAATCCTTTTCTAAACCTTCTATCAGAAAGCCCAACTAAGCGTGTAGCCCAATAATCAATCATTATTCCATGGACTGTGGTCCACACAGCTGTGGGCAACGGTCCAAAAACATTGATTACATTATTCTAACTCATAAAATAAATTATTCTAACACATAAAATACATTATTCTAACTCATAATATATGATCTTTTCTCTAAAATTTCATTATATTAACACATAAAGAAATTGTACACTTGTATTTTAAAAATAAAAAAGTATTTATACACTTGGATCCATGTAAGTGTCGTAGCCACATCAACAATAACCTGCTGAATAAGATATTTTGGACTTAATTGAATATATTTTGTCGTTTTAAAGGGCTTGAATGGAACTTGAATCACTTAAGAGGCTCAATTGCACTTTTCTATTAACTTAAAGGTCCTATTTGAAACTTTTTCCTATATTCATTTATTTAAATGAAATTCTCTATATGTGAAAGTAGATATTTTTTTTTTGAGTACTATTGACTCTGTTACAATGTAGTATCTGTTCATAGTTACTTTCTCAACCAAATGAAGCACAAAGAGCCAATATCATCTCCGCTGAGACTCGAACTCACCATTCCTATGTGAGGGTGCAACCGGTGAAAGTAGATATATTATACATAGATCTAATAAATACATTCGACCAGGATGAAAGTGAAAAGATTCAAATCAAACTTCTTAATTACTCTACAAAGTAAATTTTTTGGATTGATTAGGTCCTACAATTTTATTTTATATTTTTTTTACATGTGAAGAGGATTAATATTAATACCTTATGACACTATTTGGTAACATAATTAGCATATTAGTCAGTTTTAATTTATTTGACCACTATTAATTAGCTTTTTGACTTGATTAAACAACCAATATAAGTGTTTAGTTAATTAGCTTTTTGTAACAACTTATTGCTCCAAAACGTTAAATTCAAAAAGCCGCTTAAAGCAACTTTTTCAATCAGCTTTTTTGATAAAAACATTTTGCATGTAATCAACTATCAGCTAACGATTAATTACCAAACATCTTTCTACAATCAGCTAATGCTATCAACTAACTAATCAAACCTACTAATCCAATCAATTAGCAGCTATCAGCTATTTATCGAACACCCATTTATAAAAAGTCTCATAGATGCGCGCACAATTCAAGTTTCACCGAGCTAAGAATAATTTATTCCCAATAGAGTAGTGTCTTGCCTTCAAATCTAAGAAATAACTTATTTGGGTAAGATAAATGATAACGAATCATCACCGTCAACCCTATTTAATAATTGGGCAATTCTATTTTTTCAAATCTTTCGTACTAAATTGTGTCCAAGATAATATGTATTCACCTATTTCACTCGTGATATTTTCAATTGATTTACAAATAAAAAATGAAATAAAAGTTATGTAACATTTGATATGAATTATATTACTGAAATAAAACTTTGTGGGTGAAACAAAAATCATACCCAACACCCCACCCCCTATGTTCAGTTATTTATAATTTAAAAGTGACTTCTTTTTACTAAAAAATTGTATTAAAGTTTTGAAAAGAAATGTGAACTTTACAAGTTGGGTTGATTTTTTTTTTTTAGTGACGGCGAAAATGTGTAGTCACTACACGAAGTGTATACCGAATAAATTTCGCCTTACGACCTTAAACAGCAAAGGACACCAAAGTGGTAAATTAGTTTAGCTCACCTATAGCTGACCAGCTCAAATTAAGAAAAGTCAATAAACTGCTCTCATCGAGGTTAAACTTGTAACCCGTGGCTACAACTAAGCTAATTTATGTTTAAATTATTTTATCCAATGGAAGTTGGAAATAAAAACTTTTCATGCAACCATGAAAACTATATTAAAAGGCTCATGGAGAGAACGATATATTATTATATTATTAGAATTTAATCCATGTTTTCCCCATTATTGTTACTTATAATTTATTTATCTTTCCTTTATTTGATTTTATTATTTGCATTTTACTCAAATTTGTAAGACTAGATTTAGAAAACTTTTATTAGTTAGTGCTTAGTTTTGTTAATCAAAACATCATTCTTATGGGTTTGACGGTCTAGAAATATAATAATCTCTTTGAGTTTTAAATATTAAATTACAACAATTCCGTGCACTTGCAAATTTTGTCAAATTCATCTATGTTTTTTTTTTTTTTTTTGCTATTTTTTGGGGGGGTATTATCTACAAAACACACTTGAAAATAAAAGAAGAAAAAAAATCTCTTAGCTAGACAAATACCTCCAGTTATACAATTTAAAGAAAATTTAAAAAAAAATGGCGACAACATCTTATATATATCATAAATTTAAATCTTATACCTCATCATTTGTGTGAGAACATTTAAAACTTATAAGAAAATAATTACAGTCTAAAAAGTTTCATCATTTATTATATTATTGCACCTGATAATTATTTTTCCTAACACCCTAAAAAGAGACTGGGAAGAAAGGTGGGGGTCTACAAGGGAGCAAATCTCATATGATCGAATAGCTGGAAAAAGAAAACCTACAAAATTTAATTTTTTTTTTAATATATTATATTTCTTTAGCCTCACCTCCAACTTGACATGCACTCCTATCTTTGACTCCCTCCACCCTCCACGACTGAGTTTAAATTCATATCATATTATTTAAACACTAAATCTAATCATTCTTTTTATTATTTAAAGGTATTATATAATTCATAATGTATTTCAACCATGTATAAATAATCACATAACTTAGCATTTTTATGTTTATTTCAACCATGTATAAATAATCACATAAGTTAGCACATTTATGTAGATAATTCCGGTAGGTCTTCTAATAATTATCTTAAGGATCACATTTGTGTGAGACCATCTCATGGATCATTATTCGTGAGATGGGTCGGGTCGGATTGAATCAACATGCAAATGTCATACTTATATGCTCAAATGTAATACTAATTAGGAATAAATTTTTTGTCACTTATAAGGAGAAATATAACACTTTTGAAGAAAAATGTATAATAATAATTTTGCATTTTGATGTAAAAATATTATATTTTCCATCAAAAGTATTACATTGTCCATAATAAGTAATGTTCCCCTTACTTATAAGGAAAAATATAATACTTTTGAGGAAAAATGTAATACTTTTAAATCGAAATGTAAAAGTATTACATTACCATTATAAGTAACAAAAATTTTATTCCCGATTAGTATTACATTTGAGCATATAAGTATGACATTTGTGCGTATAAGTATCACATTTTTACATTGACTCGACCCGTCTCACGGTGAGACAGTCTCACACAAATTTTTGCCTTATCTTAATATTATAGAAAATTTAGAGCGTTAGATTTGTCAAGACTTGAACTCTATCAAAGCTTTTTGTTGAACTTGTATAATGAATTGCAATCCAGAAACTACACAAAATGTGTAGTTTTCATTCATGATTAGAAAGTGAATATTACTTTTCAAGAACTTGGCATGAAAATGTAGCCGATCATGGCATAATGTTTAAAATTTCTATTTCAAATTTGTTTTTGGGCGTCACATTGATTACGATGTGTTTTTCAACTATGGTATCAATTTTTATTTTTTTATTTGTTTAAAATTTGATTATTTACAGTTTAATATTTTGTAAATAGTATCGTAAAGAGTACACATCCATTCTTAATCAGTTTGGTTGATGTGAGTAACTGTTGAAACTTGTTCCTTAAGAGAGGTTGGAAATTCTAATTCCATACAAGTATGAAAAAATCAATCTGCCAAACACTTTGCCCATTAATTGGACCGGCCCAGTCTTAAAAGTCTGGAAATGCTTGTTATGAATCCTTTATAAGGTTTGAACTCGAAATCTTTTTAAGGAGAATTCAACTATTTTCATCACATTAGTATTTTTTTTTTTAAATGGAGATGACCCAAAAAATAAATAAAAATGCGTACCCAATTTACTATGAAGATTCACTTTTACTATTTATAGTTTCTGATTTTCTGGTAACTCACCCACTGTTAATTGTACCAACCCGATCTCCAAAACCCGCCCGCTACTCCAATTTCCAACCCGACAACCCAACACGTCTACGCTGTCGTCTGACGTCATCAATGTCGTACTGAGCTGGCACCAAAGGTTTCATCGTTGGTCGACACGCACGAGGTACGGGTTCGCTTGATGACATGGAAATAGTGTCACGTGATCTGTGCATGTACCAAACCGATTAAAAATGCGATGCAACCAAGGACAACATAGTATCTTCAGTACATTCTTTGCTTATTATTTTCAAACGCCTTTTCTACACTACTATTTTATACTACTCCGTATCAATTTAACTTTTTTTTTTTTTTTGGTTATAAGATCATCACCCACCCAAAATACCAAATGCACATCAAAATAAATATTCTTACACCAAATTTTATTTTTGAGAAAATTGCGAGTTTGGTCCCTGAGTTTTGACCAAGTTTCGACTCATCAGTCCTTAAGATATGACCGCATCTGAGTTTAGTTCTTCTGTTATTGGCGAAGTGGCGAGTTTAGTCCCCGGCCGTTAAATTTAATGGAAAAATTAAAAATAAACTAAAGTTTGAAGGGTAAAGTAGGAAATTCAAATTTTATTCTCTCTTCTTTTCACAACATTGTTATATTAAAACCACTTTCACAACATTATTTTTCATTTCTTAGCCTGTTATTTCAAGATTCTTCAATTTTAAAAGCATTTCAATCATTTTAATATGACTTGTTAGGAACTTGGTTCTCGTATAACAAACTTAAGACTTAGCACAAACAAAGAAACACTTGATCAATTTCTTCAGGCGTGTGAAACACACCGTTCTAAAAGTTTATGACTTCTCTTACTAAACATCAAGGGAAATCAACCATAACTTTTGAAATACAAGAAGATTTCAAATTTCTCAAGTTATTTTTTATGACAAATTCACCAATGGAGTAACCTAAGTTTTTTAGTACATAAAATTCTTTCGTAAGCTCTACAGTAACTTTATCAAGAATCATATATCATGACAATATATAAAAATTATATTATATATACCCATCACCTCCTCTGTCTTCTTAAAAACCAGAGTAAAGAATGAGGAACCTAAGACTCAGTTATGAAAATTCTTAAAATGATTATTGACTAAACTACAGCATACGAAATAATATTTTTTTACATACTAAAAATCTCAAATTATTCCGTTGGTGAATTTCTCATAAAAGAACCCTGAGAAATTTGACATCATTTTGTATCTCAAAAGTTCTGGTTTGATTGCATTTGTTGCTTAGTAAATAAAATAAAAAATTGTTAGGATAGTGTATTTCACACGCCTAAAGACAATGATTAAGTGTTTCTTTATTTGTGCTTAAGTCTTAAGTTTGTTATACGAGAACTAGGATCCTAGTTACTAAAATTATTGGAATGCTTTTAGAATTGAAGAATCTTGAAATAAGAGGCTAATAAGTGAAAAATAATGTTGTGAAAGTGGCTTTGATATAATAGAAAGAATAAAATGTGGTTTTTAAAAAAGAGAATAAATGTGAATTTCCTACATTACCCTTCAAATTTTATTATTTTTATTTTTATTTTTCCGTCAAATTTAACGGTCGGGGACTAAACTTGTCACTTCGCAAATATCTCGGACATTGTACATAATCTTTTTGGGCTTAGTGCTCCAGATAATAAAAGTAATATTTTCCTACCCTCATTTTGTATATCCATACTCGGTTTATAATGGATCTGGGGTCCCATAAAACCATCAACTACTTAAAAAAAAAAAAGAATTACAAAAAATTGAATTGTACTTCCTCTCTCATTTTTTGTGTCTAAATCGATTAACAAGGCTAAGCTTGATTGAAGTTATTTATAATTTAATTTTTCATAATATTAAGTTCAACATTAATATATAAAATTTATATATTTAGAAACTACACTAAAATACTATTAAACACAAAATAATAATAATAATAATAATAATAATAATAATAATAATAATAATAATAATAATAATAATAATAATAATAATCTACTATACTAATAAGAGCCAAAGAGAGTTAGACCTAAAATGGGTAGAAAAAATGGCGGTCAAATTATTTAATCAAATGGATGGTTCAGATGAATTATTTAATCAAATAGATGGTTAAGATAATTTAGATTAATATTATTAATAGAGATTACCTAATTTAACCTTACTTTTATGATTATCCGTTAAGTTTTCCGTTAAATATTCTCTTCTCCGTTAATATTTCGTTAACTTTTAACTTACCCATTAATTTCTATAAGAAAGGTCTTAGGTTCGAACCTCGTCTCAATCAAATTTGACATAATTAAGTTTATCGCTCTATTTACTCTCAACAAAAAATGATACATATGTATTTCTTTAATTTAGAATTATGTGTCTACAATACCTTTATTTGAAAAAATTATTCATTATCAAAAAATTAAATTAAATAAGAGAAATAATTTCATTTGTTATATTGTCTTTATTTTCTCTCATGCAAAGATTCTTTACATTCAAATTTATCAACTGATATTCATTACATTGTCCATTATCATATTTTTACAATATCTTGTAATTAAATATCAAAGTTATAATACAAAATAATGTTATATATTTATTTACCAAGTATTTTATTAATACTATGACAAAAAAAAAAATTAAAATAATTTGAAGCTAATTATATTAACTACTTGGGGATTGGTTGACAAAGAGAGTACTCAAATAACCCAACAAATTGAAGTGGAATCGCTCTATTTTACTCTTATTGAATTAAATAAATTAGTAGTTACACCAAAAAATGATACATATGTATTTCTTTAATACCATGAAAAAAAATAAAAAAGAATAGTTTGAAACCAATCATATTAACTACTTAGGGGATTTGTTGACAATGAAAGTACTCAAATAACCCATTATCCAGCAAATTGAAGCGAGAAACTACCTTTTAATATCATTGGAATATATAATATTTTAAATTTTCAAATTTTTATTAATTTATTTAATCTTTTTTCTTAAACTAAGGATTTATTTATCTACAATAACTCATTCAACAATAATGGTTGAACCAAATGAACCCAAGCAGAACACCTAAAAGAAAGTCCATAGCTCCTATATCATAATCTCATTCCATGACGTTGTCATCTATGCTACCAACAATAACCGAATTGCAAATAACACACTACCAACAAAAAGGAAGAGAACAAATAGTAAAGATGAAGACAATGACAATGTTATTCAAAAGAGAATTAAGAACACTTAGAAAAATTAAAATGAAAAGTAGTATTTATTTAGACTATCATTTTTAGACCAAATATTTAGACTATGGATTTTACAAGGTTGCAAACATTTATTTTAGTAATAATTATAATGAATTTTCTATTTTATTTTGGATTCATATACTTTGAGTTAGATATTTAAATAAAAAAATTCGACATTCAATTACCCATGTATAAACTTCTCCTATATAATCTTGCATTGATATACTTTCAAATATTTAATTAAATATAAACATTGGGCATTCACGTATTCGCGCAATGCGCGTATAAAACTAGTAATAATAATAATAGTTGTAGTAGTAGGAAGATACTAAAAAAGTAAACAAATATGAAAAAAATGATTTTATCAACAAATTGTAAACATAACAAGTAAACTTTGACATAGTGAGTATAAATTTAATTTTTTGTTATAAATACCCTCATATCGAACCAAAATGTACTATATATACAATACTTCATATATCGTATTTAACTTGGCATGTTTATTATTCATTGATCAGATCAATTTTTTCTTTACTTATTTTTTTTAAATTAAATTGTAAATAATTTGTAGTAAATCTCATTAATCGAACTCAACACATAAAATAGGAGGAAGTATTTGGTAATATTGAAGATATGAATAAAGTGAAATTAACTTACTAAGAATTAAAATATGCAAATAACATTATTATATTTTCTTGCATTATCACCGAGGCCTACAATCTTCAAAACAAGCTAAGAAAATAATAAATTAGGATTGTTCCTAGTACATAAATTATGCTCACTAATAGTTTTAAATTAAATATTATAATAAAAATTGAATTGTAAATAAACTCAAACTTGTTAATTGAAATAGATAAAAAATATATATATAATTTTATTTAATTTAGTTCATAGACTTAAAATTTTAAAAAATTTCTTTACACTCATAATTATAAAATTAAAAACAATTGGTGACATTGTTTCTCGTTATCTCTCTTGTATGATTTGTTGGCTATTATGCAAGAACGGAGTTTATTCAGTCTATATCCTCGGGTAATTAATGGTTAACTTGTTGCAAGTTTCTATCGTCACAAAAAAAAAAAAGGAATAAATTGATGTTATTAAATTTAGTCCTTTATTATATTATAAATTTTGCATTATTTTCATAAAATTTGAAACTTAAATTGTGACATTTGACCTCATTAATGGTAATATTGTCAACATTAATCTTATTTACCCACTTTAATTCTTTGTTCTAGTAGGTTTTTTTTTTTTGGAAACAAAATATAATATAGAGCCCTACCGAATTTGAACCGGTGACCTCTGGATCTGCAGTCAAATGCTCTACCACTGAGCTAAGAACCCTTTTGCTCTAGCAGTTATATTCAAACATGACACCTAACATCAAAGTTTTCTTTCAACTATTTGGATGTAGCATTTGATTCTTGAGTTTTAAACCTTATTATCAAATTCAAACCCGATTACATTACTTGTTTTTCTATTTTTCGTGCTTTGAAATGTGATTCAAGTCATTAAAGAACGAGAAGAAATTCATTCTTTTATGAAACTCCACTTTTGTTTTATTGGAATGAAAAATGGGAAAATAAAAATATATTTATATATAAAAAAAAAAGATGAAAAACAAATTTCTTTATTCTAATTACAAAGTATTTGATTTTAATTTCAAGTCTAATTCTAATATTCCAACCAACCGCCCCCTAAGTGCATTGCAAAAAGTTTCAATGAAGTTAAAGAAAGAATTAATAATTGATGAAGTGATTCAAGTGCTTAACGACGACCAACTGGGAGTCTCCAGTACCAGATGGATTAGAGCAACATTATCAATGGTTTTTTTGGAGATAATGTCAGATCTTTTGCCATGTTGGAAGGAGAGAGGAGAAGAGAGAGAGGGTGAGGGAAGCTTCTGCAAATATGGAGATATTAGCACAGTAAATCTGACAAAATATTGAAGGAAGCTTCGCCGCTGTGCGCGTCAGGCGCGCCTCTGGCGCGCCTGACGTGATCTTTTATTTTTTATTTTTTTTGTTTTAAAAATCATTTTTGTTTTTTTTTTCTCCCTCCATTTTCTCTTTCCTAATCACACTTACAAAAACTCCTAAAATACCGCGAAATAACTTCATTGGATGCTTTTACATGAGCTGCTCGTATTAGTGCCTTGGGTTGAACCGTCCTTTTGACCCAAAAAATAGGTAATTTATTAAATCTATCGGGGGATACTAGCTAATAATTTTAATTGTAGCCATCAAATTTTACGAAAAATAATGAGGAATTAGTAATGAAAGGCTAAATTGGACAAAATAACTAAAACTAAGTACAAATTAAATTAAAAAATATTACTATAATTGAGAGCTAAATATAAAAGAAATTAAGTCTTTTAAACATATGGTGTAAATCATACGAAGTCTAATAATGGAAGTACCTTCAACATATTTCAACCAATATTAGTGATGCATTTTTAATTTTAAAAAAGTGACAAAATCATATTTGGGAAAATAATATGAGAGGAAGGTAGGGTTGTGAACTTGTGATTGTAGTTAGTCAAAGACAAGCAGTCTGGTCAAAGTCCAACTTCTCATCTTATCATAGTCTTAAGTCCTTTAATATATAGACATATAAATCTTTATCCCTAAATTCCGGGACACCTTAAATTAATTAATAAAATAATATATTTCTCCCAACACATTACACCTAAAGTGTTTCCATATTTTTGAAGAATGTGCAAAAATTCTAATTTGACTCATCACAGACGAAGTTTCTCTTGTCAGATTACAACTCAACGTTTTTTCTTTTATTATTATTATTATTATTATTATTATTGAAAATTCACATTTTTGTCTTTAAATTGTTTTTTAAGTTATAAATATAATCTCTTTCTTTTAATTTTTACAAAATGTGATCATTTAATTATTAAACAATTTGTGAGTTTAATCTCTCAACTAATTGAGGTATCAAATTTCATTCGTATTTATGATATTATGAGAAAATAAATAATATATTGAAAGTTACAAATATACATTCATAAAACTTTAAATACAAACAAACTTCTTGTTTTTTTTTTTTAAATTAGTTGAGAGATTGAATTCATTATTTCTTTAACAATTAAATGATTAAATTTGAAAAAATTTTAAAAAAGAGACTAAACTTATAACTCGTGAGAATTTGAGGGAGTAAAAGTGTAATTTTTCATAATTTCTATTATTTTTAAATTCTTTTGTTTTTCTTTGAGTCTGTGATGCTAAGGTATGTTTGTTTTGGTGAGAGTTATTTCATATTTTAATCATCAATCAAATTCCCTTTTTTTTTTTTTCTCTTAGTTATTTAAACCCACTCCATTCAATAGTGGAATTAATAACTTGTTCCACATTATTATTATTATTATTATTATTATTATTATTATTATTATTATTATTATTATTATGGCATGTTTACTTCTCAAATAAGTTAAAATAAAATAAAAATTTTATTACACTAAATTTCATTCTACATACAAACCAAAGCATGCCACAAATAAATGTCAAAATCAAGCAATTACTTAAACACATTGACAAGATCAAACATTGCCAAGGACCTTGTAGTCCAATGGCATCAAACCATTCCCTTTATACGGGAGGTGGTGGGTTTGAGCCTCACTTGAGAAAGTAGTTATGAACAGATACTGCATTGTAATAGAGTCAGTAGTATTCACAAAAAAAAAAAAAAAAAAAAAAAAAAAAAGAAGATCAAACATTTATTATTACACCAAAAGTTATTAATTAATAATGAATGCACAATTAAATATTTTTTGAGTTAATACCCAATTTAGTCGTCGACTATAGTGGTTTTTTTCATTTTAGTCCTAAACGACTTTTTTGTGCTTAATTAGGTCGACTTCAATGGTTTTATCCAATTGAGTCTTATGTGAAAATAGCTTGGTAATTTAACCTCTATTAATATCCAATTTAGTTTTCGACTATAGGAGTTTAACCCAAATTAACATTTCACTATAGTGGTTTTACCTAATTTAGTCATTGACTGTAGTGATTTTTTTTATTTAGTTATTGATTCTAACTGTTGAAGACTAAATTGGGTAAAACCATCAAAGTCGAGGACCTAAATAAGCACAAAAATTCATTTAAGACTAAATTGAGAAAACCCACTATAACCGATGACTAAATTGGGTATTAGCTCATATTTTTTATACTTACATAATAACAAGTGCAATGCTTTAAATTTACATCAAGCAATAAGACGTTGAATTTAACCTTTCAGTTTTCTGTCCAAGAATAAATCAATTTAGTGGGTTACATCTTTTAATATTGCCTTGAGCCCTTGACCGGCCCTTCATCTTTTAAAAAATGCTAATTATAGATTTGGCATGATAGAACTTCCTGATGTTGATATCAGTCATACAAATCAGTAGAATACCTTTAAGATTTAATTTTAATTATTACAATTGAGTACTCTATATATGTGTGTGAAATTTTGTAATAGCAAAAAGAAATCATATTCGAGGCACCAACAATCTTACAAATATAATGATAGTTATTTACAGAAATGTCATTGTCCATTGCTATTTATAGTAACCGATACAATATTTTTTAATGTGTATACTATATTGATAATATTCAGTACAACCAAACATGATATGTTTGGTTATATTGAGTATTATCAGCATTGATACTATCTATATCCAAGTAGTGATTCTCACCTAAACTGGTCCCTATATAGAATTAGGTTCAAATGAGAACCTCTATTAACATGTGAACTTGTGTATCATTGTGCACCATTGATCTTACTTGACCTTGTGGTTTATAATGATTTTGATGAGCTGGTAAATATGCATCACTGCATCGGATGCACCACTGCACCACCCCTCAGATCTCGGTTGCCCAATCTCACATCTCAATGGTGCATAGGAATTCACAGGTTCACACCCAAACATTAGTTCTCACCTGAACCGGACGATATATATATAATTAGATATGATATATTATTATACTGTGTATTATCGGTATAGTAAAAAAATCTTATAATTATATATAAGAAAATAAAGCATAACAAGCATGGAATCATGACTATGATATGAATATATAAAATCTTGAAATAATTTAGTAGGTTATTAGTCAAGGGAGTCATAGATTTGGTCCATGTCACTCTAGAAACATGAGAGCCAAATTATATTATTATCTTATTGAAAACTCAATTATATAATCTCTTGAGAAATATAGTTTATTTGAATACAAAATGCATAGCTCAATCATTCAGTAAACAAAGTTTGTATTACATATAAGGGAGGTTAGTGGGAAGCATTATGGAATATTGAAATGGCCAAAAAAGACACAAAAAGGGGTTGACCATTTTTGATTTATGATTAGGATTTATGTTGTTCCCAAGGCTGGGCATGTGAGTGAAGGTTTAGTTTAATGAAAAGATAAAATGCAAGTGTCCTCTTAGAAGTTGTTGGATTAGTGCATGCATGGCCCACTTGTTTATTACTTGTTTTTTAGTTATTATTAAGGATGTTGCTCTCCATGTTTTCCTTCAACTTTTGTTTCCCCCTTTTGACTATGCTCCTTTGGAGTTACTTTTGGACAAGCTAGACAAGTTACTTCCTTTCTTCCTCCTTTTGGGTACCTAGTTTTCTTTCACTCACAACTTTCAACTTAACTTGTTGGATGGGAGATATTAATATATAATATAATTTATAATGAGTTAATTCCATATTTAGTCGATCGTCTTTTCAATTTTGGTCATTGACTTTTAAAGATACCAAATTTAGTTGTGGAGTATTGAATTCTTTAGAATTGTAATCCACTGTAAGATTTTTCATGATGTGCCTTAATATTGAGAGTGAAATTAAGGCTGCTAGAATAAAGAAATTAGGACTTTGTTTCACGCATGTGAGAAACAATTGGCGCAGTGGTCATGACATTTCAATTTACCTTCAACGTTAAAGATTCACACATGGAAAAGCTAATGGTGGATTAGAATTGCAAATGATTCAATACTTAAAGACTAAATTTAATAGCTTTAAAAATCAATGAGTAAAATTGAAAATAAGTGATAGTTAAATTCATGGTTTGCACATGAAAATCGGAATCGGAATTGGAATGAGAATCAAATATTTAGTAATGATAATGAGTTTTGTGAGAGTATTTTGCATGTTTGGTAGTAGGGTGGAATTGAAATGATTACCAATATTGATCTTTGGTTATGTATGACCCTATAATGGGAATATAGGTTTTTAAAATACAAAAAAAAAAAATTAAAAAAAAATTAAAGCAATTGATCCTAATATAATGACATTCAAAGCACCAATATGAACAAAAAATCAAAACAAAAATATGAGAGATATAGTGAGAAGGGATAAGATGAAATGATACACGTTTTTAATTAGGGAAGAGTTTATTACCGAAATGGTCCCTCGACTATTGCGAAATTATCAATTTGGTCCTCGACAATTTTTCGTGCCCAATTTAGTCCCTTGACTTTGAAATTTTTAACCAATTTGGTCCTCCGTTTATTTTACCGTTAAACATCCGTTAAATCGGGACCAAATTGGTAATTTTTCAATAGTCAAGGGACCATTTCAGTGAAAAATTAGTTACCAATTTGGTCCCTTGACTATTGAAAAATTACCAATTTAGTCCCTTGACTATAGCAAAATTACTAATTTGGTCCTGATTTAGCGGATGTTTAACGGTAAAATAAACGGAGGACCAAATTGGTTAAAAATTTCAAAGTCGAAGGACTAAATTGGGCACGAAAAATTGTCGAGGACCAAATTGGTAATTTCGCAATAGTCAAGGGACCATTTCGGTAATAAGGGAATGTGATTTTTAATTGAAAGAGTATTCAAATCGCATAGTTGTCTTAAAAGTTATCAACCAATCAATAACTATGAATTTTATTCTCATTTCTAATGTGTAAACCCATAAACCAAACACACCCTCAGAATTAACTCAGTTATAATATATTGATGAAAGAAAAAGAAACAAGTGAAAGGGAGTCAATATTTTAAAACCATTATGGGACTGAGAATTAAAGTTCCACCAAAATTGCTATTCTACCTTGAAGGTGTTGGCATATAGATGAATTGTTATGACTTAATGAGTGGCAAAAGGTGAAAGTTTCACAATCTTCTACATCTAAATACTGCATACTAAATTAGTGAGCTAAATTTGTAGGAGCAAAATTTCACAATCTAATTACTTTTAGAGTGGTCATGAACTTAACACCCTGTAAAATTAGATGTGTTTATGTACTTTAATTCTCTTTTGTTTTCCCCTTTTTCATTTCCTTTATTTATTCGTGGCTTCCTATTTTCTAATTTAGAAAATATATTTTTATATCCATATTCATTTGCTCTATTTCTTTTATTTTAAAAATATTAATAAAAATTGTTGCATCTAATTTTCTTTTCAATATAAAAGATATATGATCCCAATCTACCTGAACCTGGGAATACTGTCATTATTTTTTATCTACCAAAACAAGAATGTTGCACACACTTCATCTAGCCTACAAACATCTTCGCAAAGCCTAGTACAAAATCTAGGACAACTTACAATTTTTAAGGGCGGCCATACCCACAGTCATACCTCTCAATCTCTCATAAAAATGTCCTAGTTATCTTTTTAGTAAAAGTAATACTATATTTCCTCTTACTTTATACATTTTATTTTTAAGTGACAAAAAAAATAATAGTTATTATACGAGAATATGAATGTACATTAAGTAAAACTTTACTCTTATGTAATAGTTTACAAATCATAAATTAGAAGTAAACCATACTTGAAAAAATATGGAGGTGTTTGGTAAATAGTTGTTAGTAATAATTGAAAAGCTAGATTAAAAAGCTAAGTTAGCAATAATTGAACTCGAGCTTCTAGTATTGATTTTAAATTTCATATTTAACTCTTTATTTTCATGTCATGCTATGAAGTATGATCAATATATATATATATATATATGCCAAAGACCTTGTGGTCTAGTGGTACCCGGTGTCCCGGTTTACACTCCCACATGGATGATGGGAGTGAGTTCAAGCCTCAGTGGAGTCAACTGTTGACTCTGAGAGTCATTAATCTTGCATCGTGCGTAGTTTAAGTGCGTGTGCTTAAGGTGCGTTAGTTGTTGAAAACTTAAGTGTGTTGACCTAAAGCTTTAGGTGCATGGTTTCCTTCTTGAGGTGCATGATTTTCCTTCTTAAGATGCGTGATTTGTGTGCTTAAGGTGCACCTACAGAAGGCTTTAGGTGCGTGATTTTCCTTCTTAAGGTGCTTTGTTTTCCTTATTAAGATGCATCTGTCTAAAGATTTAGGTACGTGGGTTGCCTTCTTAAGGTGCTTTGTTTTCCTTCTTAAGATACGTTGTTTTCCTTCTTAAGATGCGCCATTTTTTTTTTTACAGTTTGCTTCTTTAATTGAGGACGCACTTTTTTTTTTTTTGTGCAGTTCCAAAAACAACAAATATTCTTTATAAGATTTTCTCTACAAAGCCATATTTATGTTAATCAAACTTAAGGTGCATTAGCTTAGAATATTTTTTAAAGAGCATTGATCACCGCAAAACCGCACAAGAAGTTATCCCCGCACCTGAACCCTCCCATATATATATATATATATATATATATATATATATATAGAGAGAGAGAGAGAGACACACACACACACACACTTCACCCATGAAAAAAATTTCCTTCCTAATTCCACCTCTTGACTTGACACTATTTGATTGGATACATCAATCTTTTATTAAAAATTGGTAGTGTTTGTTTCCAAAATAAAAATGATAGCGATATCCAATTCATGTCACCCAATAATTACAAGTCATGTCAGAAGGAGAAATTAGGAAGACAAAGATTAGAAGGGGTATAAAGCATTTTATTCGCCAACTGTGCAAGTGAAGTGCACAGTTGGACAGTTGCACAGTTGGCTAAATCTAAGTTATTGATCTCAATTATTCAATGGCACAGATCTTTTCTCCCAAACTTTATCCATGTGACCAGTTGAGCTAGCCATGCGGGAAAAATTAAAAAAAAAATCATTTCCTTAAAACATACTTGGTATTACAAGAGTTTTACTTTTCAAAAGTACGTAACTATATCATTTTGTTGTATTGTTCCTAATGGCATCTCTTACCCCATAATTAACCACATAATTAGCTTGGGAAAGAAACAGTAATAATTAGAATAAGCATATAATAACTACTCCCTTTGAAAATGAAGAAGAAGAAGACAATGAAGAGGATAGATTAGAAGTATTTGGTTTTAATATATTTTTGCATATAACCCGGAAACACATGTGCACATCATCAATAAAATACTACAAGTGATGTACCCAATTGTCAAATCTTTTGAGACTCTCTAGGTATATATATGAATATATATGAAGCCAAAATCTTCATTGTCCTTTCTCTTTCTTTTGCCTCCACTGTTTCAACCTAACCTTGTTGGAGTTTTTAATTCTTTTTTTTACCCTTATTATTTTGTTTCTTCTTTTTTTTATTATTATTATTAAGTTCACTCAAACATTCTTCCATGCCTTCAATTCCTCTTATATGCACCTACACCTACACCTACTCCCCTACTATAATCTATAGGTCTTGTTAGCTTTACTAGTAGTAGTAGTATTAAAATGAAGGAGAATTAAAATTAGAATCCATTGAAAGGGTTAGCCAGAGGTAGAGGTAAAGAAAAATTAAAGGTGTATTTAGAAATCAGGAAAAAGAATTATGGAAAACGGCTCATTTTTTAAGAAATATTTTTCTTTTTGGTGTTTGGTTGCATTTTAGAAAACTGTGTTGGTGTGTTTGGTTCATTTTTCAGAAAATGAACAAAATTGTATAATTAAACATTGATTGAACAATGATTTTATTAAATTTATATTTAAAAAAAAAAAACTGCTTCTAGTTCGAACCGGTCTCCGTAAACCAGAAAACTGGTTAAGTCTTTGTTTGACCTTCTCTGCCCAAGAAATAGTGAAACCTTTTGTATGGAGAAGCTCCCTGTAAATGAGTTTTCATTGACCAGAAATGATTTTTCATTCACTTTAATATTTCCCCATTTTCAAACACACCCTAAAGAGGCCTTAAAACACTTAAAAAAAAAGAAAAAAAAAAAGAAAAAAAAAAGATTTTGAGGACTAAAGCTAACACTAGCTTAGGTATCAAGGGTTTAGCGAAAGATTGCACCAGTTCTAAGTGCGGCAATCATGACAATGAACGAGTGATACTTTAACAACGGTTTAAACTAATACTAGATAACGTCAGTTATTTCAACAGTTTCGAGCACTAAGTGTCTACGTTCTACATAGTTTAGAAAGCGAAAAATGTCTGAAGGGCAATGCTAGATGCTTGCCTAAACTAAATAATTAACATATTTTCTCAACTTTACTATTTAGTTACTAACATGATCTTCAAAAATAAAAAAGTTATATTTCCTTTTTATCCCAAATATTGAAACATTTGATTTATAAGCAAGAAAAGATTGCTTAAAAGTGTAGGGGAGTGGGGGAGGAACAGGAAGAATCCATCAATGATCAAATGACACAATGACAGCAACACTATCCCACCTTTCCCTCTCTGTCTTCTTGCTCAAGTCTTTATAAATACCCTCTTTCACACTCTCCACTCTCCACTCACTTCTTCACTTCTCAACCAATCATTTTTTTTTCTACTCTTCCAAACCAAAACCTTAGAAACCCCAAAAACAACAAAATTTTAAGAATTTTCCAATATTTGTAACACTTGACAACATACTACACAATTATGTCTTCATCCAACACCTCACCATCACAACACCAACACCATCACCACCACCAACAACCATTTAGCCTCTTCGAGCCCATCCGCACCCCGACCGGGTTCTCGTGGCTACAGCGCAACACGGCGGTGGCCCAGCCGAGCGAGAAGCGGGGGCGGCGCAAGCAGGCGGAGCCGGGGCGGTTCCTCGGCGTGAGGCGTCGGCCGTGGGGCCGGTACGCGGCGGAGATCCGGGACCCCACCACCAAGGAGAGGCATTGGCTAGGCACCTTTGACACTGCCCAAGAAGCTGCCCTAGCCTATGATAGAGCTGCCCTATCCATGAAAGGAGCCCAAGCAAGAACCAACTTCATTTACACAACTGATTCTTGTTACACCACAAACACAAACAACCCCTTTGATCTCCACCCCCAAAACTCCTCCTCTTCCTCCCCTCCCTTCATCCTCACCTGCACGCCGGAGAAGAAACCCGCCGCCGTCCCGCCGCCCCCGGTGAGCTCATCGCCGCCACTATTGGGTCAGTCAGATAATGAGACTTGCTCTCAATCATCCTATGGGTCTTCCCCTCAAGAAAACTCTCTGTTTTTCTCCCCACATGAAGAAGACAACTCTGGGTACTTGGATTGTATAGTGCCTGATACAATCTTGAGACCCCCCAACACTAATACAACAATTTCCCAAGAAACCAATGAAAATGGAAACTATTACACCGCCCCACAAAATTTTCCTTGGTTTTGGGAAGGCCAACAGTCATGGGATATGATGAATTCATGCGATGACCTAACCGCCATACTAAACAACAACAACAACAACAAAAGTTCAATGTCGTACGAGGTGAGGAATGCATGCATGGGCATGGAAAATGATGAAAAACCAGCCATTATTGGGAGCTTTGATAAGGTCATGATGATGCAAGGAGGAGGAGAAGGAGCATCATCATCAACAACAACTTGCTCTTATGCCTATGGAGATGCCAATGACTATGGCTACTCCCTTTACTAAATGCATTAATGCCAAACTTGATGTGGAAAGGAGGAGAAGAATCATCGAAGTCACCATTTTCAGTCAAATACTGTCTACTAAACTACTAAATTAAGTCTGTGCTGGCTAAGATGTTGAGTTACCAATTTCTACTGGCCTAATGGGATGGCATGAAAAATGGTTTTAATGTTTTTTGTTTTTGAATATGAAATTTTGGCCCCTCTTTTTATAATGTGGGTGTAATATTTTATATTTGTTAAGACTTATAATGAAGTAATGGTTTTTGATTAATCTAATGCATGTCTTGTGTGTGTTTGTATAATGCAATGCAAAAACCCTAAAAATATTGCATGAACCTTATTATTATAAGTGCATGTTCTTTTGGAATACATTGGATTTTGTGCTACTCAAATCATTATGTTAATTAGGTACCTTATGCCCATAGCATTGATTTTTTCTATTCAAAATAATAATAAGCTATAATAATATCTATTATTAAATTATACTCTATTTGTCTCATTTAATTATGTACTAATTGCTTGACCAAACTTAATTTAATTATAATTCAATTTTCAATAATATTAAGTTCAATATTATCATATAAAATTTATTTATTTAAAAATTATATTAAAATACTATTAAATAAAAATAACAATAATACTTTGCGTGTCATTCATTACTGTAGCATCATTTCCATAAATTTTATATCAAACCGTTAAATGGTTGGTGCCTTGGTAGATATGATTTTTTTTTTTGTTTTTTTACAGCAGAACATAGAAATAACTAAACAGACAAATCAACAAAGCAATTGACACAGTTACTGTTAGGTGCATTTAGTGAATAGATGTTTTAATTTGAAGTAATATACTATTCTCAAAAATCTCAAGAATATGAGAAGAATGTAAAATAAACTAATAATAAAGTTTTTTTTTTTTTTGCAACATAATAAAGTTTGAAATCTCACATTTCTTGAACCAAACAATGGAATGTGATATTATAATATTTACATTTTTTAAGTTAAGTGAAATAACCAAAACCAATGCCCCCTTTACTACTTAACTCTATAGGACTTGGCTCTTAGTATATATATATATTTTTTTTGAAAAAGGCTCTTAGTATATATAGGAATATCAATCTTAATCTAAAACGATGGGTTGACCCGATAAGTCATCTCTAAAATTTAGTGAGCTAGCTCAATAACTTAAACCATTTAATGTTTATTCTTTGTTTCACATGGAATGTAAAACAAACTATATAGAGAATTTATATACAAGCTCATCTTTAGAAATTTTTATTAAATTTGTAAATAAAATTTGAATAAATTTATTACAAAATAAAATATTTTGTATTAAAATAAATAATAAAAAACTTATGTTAATTATTACATTATAGTATAAATATATTATTTATTTTTAGTTTTAGAATTTAAAAATTAAAATTTATATTGATTGAATGATGTATAAATTTTTATTTATTGGTGTAAATGTGCTATTTTATCAAAATCAAAAGTTAAGAACGGTAATTTAAAAATGTCAAAAATTTTAATTAAGTCTACCCGATAAACCTGACAGCCCAAAACCGATGAGTTAGCCGATTGACATTTTTTGTCAACATTTGGGGAGTTGGATAAAATTATAGAAAACTACATTGGAGTTACTGTTTTGACTACTCCACTTTTTAGTCAAAAACAGTAACCCCCTTACCGTTTAGGTTTAATTTTACAGATCAGGACAATAGTGGAGTTGAACCTCTCCCTTAATGAGGTAGATTTGCAGAACATATGAATCAAAGTAATAATTAAGGAAGATGATATCAAAGATGGCTCCTCACATGAAAGCTCCACAATTCCTTTGAGTTAATACCATATAAGATCCTCCGAGTATAGTGATTTTGTCACGTTTAGTCCTAAACTTTTAAATTAGCCACTCATGGTTCTTCGACTTTCAAATTGTTACCATTTGCGATACCAAGTTAACCACCTATGGTCCTTCCAAGAGGACCACAGCTGATTAAATTTTAAAAGTTGAAGGACCATAAATAATAAACATAGACCACAGATGGTAACAATTTAAAAGTCGAGAGACCACGGGTGGTCAATTTAAAAGTTTAGGACTAAACGTAGCAAAACCATAATACTCGGAGGACCCCATATGGCATTAAGTCTAGAAATGTATGTACAACCTTAAGAATCATATAATGCTGCTAAACCATAAAAGGTTTGAGGTGGTACACCAATTTCTGGCAAACCTAATTTTTTGCAAAATTCAAATGAATACAAGTTAACTATGCCAATTACTATAGCCCTATTATCTCTTTCTCCACCAAATTCAAACTCAACATATTTTACCTAAAAGAGGATGTGGCCACTATGCTACACCCCAACCTGCCTTTGGCTCCCCATAACTCCACCCTCCAAATTTTTGTGCACAAACAAATAGTTCAAGCAGCCTAGCAAGCAAATACGACAAAAAGGAACATCTATAATCAACATCATGAGATGATCATTGCCACGAGGTTATGATCGTCCATAAATTAACCTAATAATCCAACAAATTGAATCTATAACAAGCCTATTACCAAATTTCTTGTAACTTATCACATCTTAAAAATGAGAAAAGCCATGAACATGAGATTACCAAACACACAGCAGTTGCAAAATCCTATAGTCAACCATGGCGTTCGAAAGCACCGCATCATTGGAACGTACTCATGAGAAGCATGTACTATCAAAAAGTAAATGGATAAAAATAAAAAAGGCATTTCTTAAAAAGTTACGGTATGAAATGTGTATATGATGGTAATTTACCAGGTCCTGAGTAATTCATATATCAACATGACAAGTATTGATCTTATCACATAAAATTCAGCATAAACAGACACTTGCCTTGCTTGTTGTTCTCGGAATCATCTGTTTTTTTTTCCCGCTAGAAGAGCTCCAGACAAAAAGGAGACTTTGAAATTCACTCCTAATTAGTCAGGTCCCAATTCCTGAGGGAGGTGAATGAATGTAAAAGGGAGAACAACGGAGTAGGAGGAATCTTTTTGGTCCCTAATTTAAATGACTACAACATAAATAAACACAAGGAAGCTCCAAAATTGGGCACAAATACAGACTACTAAATCGAAAGTGGGGCGTCTTTTTGGGTTATTGAAGGTTTTTTTGGGGTCTTTGATGAATGGAGTTCACTTATTGACAATGGGGTTTGATTGCGATATAATGATTTTATGAGAACTGATGAACAGAGGTATAGTGTGCTAGACTCCTAGGTCGGGGTGGAGTGAAAATTGTGATGATCAAGACAAGAAGAGCTTCCTATGACTGGACTACCACCAAAAATAATTCTGCATAATTATCATTGAGCAATGAAAAAAATGTGATCACTCAATCTTTTAGCTTGATGTGTGAACCTCACCTCCATGACCCATACTACTGCTCCCACTCGCAGAATAACTCTGTCCAGACTGCTGAAGACCGGGATGGGGAGCGGGACCGGTCACTGAAAATATTGAACCAACTGCACCACTAGAAGTGTTCATGGACGATATCTGGGTAGAGAAGGCTTCCTGGTTGGATCCAGTGGTAAGATTGGGCCTTAAGTCTGAAGATGAGGATGATGGAGCCAAGGTGCCCATAGAAGATCCAACAGGGAAGGGAGCAACAGGCATATCGGCAAGTGAAGATGCAGATGGACTATAACTCAGTGTTCCCATAGGATGGTCAAATTTGCAAGTAGGTCCAAATTTGCATACCCCATTTTGTGAATAGTGTAAGCAAACCGGTGCATCCTAAAAACAATCAAAAAAGTTGAAAGCAAGTTGCATCATTAATATATACAAAACACAGTTGAGAGACCAATGGTTATCCAAGGATATGAATTTTACGTCATCAACTCACATGCACATGAAAGAGGGAGAAAACTGAACATTAAAAGGTCGGTAACACACTGTAATAAGGAGTTGTTGAAGTGCAAGTCTGTAGAGGTGCTTCACAAGCAAGAGAGAAAATTAAATAGAATGTATTCCCTTGCAATTTAGGTGCTAGTGAGAATGAGCTAGAAGTAAGATACTAATTCCATACACCTCAATGTTCAAATATTGATGGTTCAAGACATTTGGAGGCGGCCTCTCTAAAATGGTTCTGTATAGAGTCTAAAATTGAAAGCCTACTGCTTTCTATACACATGCAAATACCCACAAAGAGAGGAAAGTCGGCCCAATTACAATGAAAAGCTTCAATTTGATGAGTCATGATGCAAAGTGGTATAAATATTCAATCCAGGATTCCAGTATTCATGGTTTGTGTGTTTCAACATTGGATCAATTACCATCCTTTAATAATGAACTATGGACGATCATTAATATGTTCCATGACCTCCTTAAAAGTATCTTTATTGAACAGACTGCATATTATGATGCCTTACCGGACGTAGAGGAAGACCAATGGGGCTTAGGACAAAATTTGCTTTTGATGCACTCCATTCTGGCGGATGATGATATCTACATGAAGATCCATACTTACAATCCCCGGTCTTCATGTAATATTGGCATTCTGGTTCACCAGGTCTTTCAGGAAATGCATGTTCTCTCTGACTGATCCGTGAAGGACCAGTGGCAGAACCGGCATACATATAAACTCCTGAATAGGGAGGCGCTGAAGGAGATAATGGTGTTAGGCCATAAAATTGTCCAGCTCCAGCAGCAGACTGAGTACTGGGGGAAGCTGCTGGACTAACAGGTGCCTGTAGTGCAGAATTTTAATGACAGCAAAAAGTGTTATTTGCAGTAAATAAGTAAATTCCAAGTCAAGAACAAAAAATAGTGATGTTAAAAATATCTACCGGATAAGGAGTCCAACCCCCTGGAACTGGAACTACCCCTGGGGGAAACAACATAGGGCTATAAGCTCCGGGCATATACGAGCCATGAAGCAGTGCAGGCCTTGCAATTGACCAGTTGCCAGCCATTACTCCAAATTGTTGAGATGATTGAGCAGAGGGAGACTGCACTGCTGGATAAATGGACGGTGCGGCAACAGCTGCTGCTGTTGGCAACGGTCCAGGCGCAGCAGTTGGTGCTGGCATTTCTGCACCAGCGGGCTGCGGATGATGAAATTTACAGGTGACCCCAAATTTGCACTGCCCTGTTTTCATATAGTATGAACATTCCTTTTCACCCTGTTACAAGAATTTTATTAGCAAATTTAGTACATACTTCAGAATTAATATCAGAACAACCATAATCTAATAATCCCAAAAAAAAAAAAAAGGAATGAAAACTGTGCAAGAGCAGACCGGTCGCAATGGGTATCCATATATATTCATCATCACTAGGGTTGATCCACCTCCCTGCCTTGGGTGGTGATACTTGCAAGAAGCACCAAATTTACACATTCCCGTCTTCATATAGTACTACAAATTCAAAGTAGAAAAAATCCACAAATAAGTTTTAAAAAAAAAACCCTTAATTACAGTTAATGCAACTTTCATATCATAACTGCAAAAGTCCCTCACCCAAACAAGAAACTGTTGAATATAAATCATCTGTTTTACATAACTAGCACTTTACAGGTGATTAAACAGAGCAGCCATTCATTAAAAATCATTGCAGGCATTATAAAGGACTATATAAAAACAGAGCGCCCTTTTTGCCTAAAACTTTTTAGCATTTAGATATTCAATCCTAAGGAGAGATGGTCGAACCAATGAAATGCAAACTTACACCAACAAGAGAGACGCCAAAGAAAAGATTCTTATGAGCAAAAAGAGTAATCAAATTCATCTTTCATTACATCAAAAGAAAAGTTAATATTCAGAGGACCTAAGTAAGGAACCTAGTGCTTCTGCACAGTATAGGAATCCAATGCAATGATGACAAAAACTTGTGGAAAAAAAATAATAAAAAGAATAAAGAAGAGGGCAACAGAGAACTTCTAGGACATAAAAGCAGGGGAATCATAACAGTTTAGTACTAATACCACTGTATACTTCTACAATCAGCCAGTAGAATAAGTTTCAGTTCGACAGACATAAACCAAGGCAATTGAAGGAACTATCAATGAAGATAAATAGTAATGTAGCACAATTTCAGATCCACAGAGACAAATAACATGATCAGATGGATGTAAAGCTCAAAAATGCTGTACCGCTGATTCTGAACAAAGAATGACAAGCAACAAATACTTGTATATCTTCTTGGATAGACAACTAAAAGATAGACTACAAACACGGCATAATAGCAAATGCAGTGATCTAGAGCAAAGTTTTCAAATTCTAAAAATGGAAACCATCTCCATCTTTCAAGGAAAGAACATCAAAATCTGTTCACGATCAATAGAAGAAGTTGTAACATACAGAACTAAAAGACCAATTATCAAGGAGTGTGCCAGCAATTACTTATAGTTTCCATCTAATTAATCAACCAAAATAAGGAAAAGGACAAAACCATCGGTAACTCTAAAATAACTAATAGAAATAAAGTGGTTGTTTATCTACTACAACCATGGCATTTCTATCAAGTGCAATTTCCATTGTCAATCATTTTACAAAAAGCAGCATCGTTCACATTGAACATCAAAGATAACTCCGTTTAACTCCTCGACACTTCAAGAATTTCAATGCAAATATTAAAAAAAGGGAGAAAACATAAATGCATATCTAACAGGAAAATGATCAGACACTTAAAAGCTAGTAACTTTTGTGGACCCACAAAAAGCATTCAAAAGTGACAGACAAACTTCCATTTGAACTGAACCATCAATAAAGGATCAGATAGTAAAGGAGAAAGTCATATACAGATGTAACAGATCATATCACATTCCCAAATAAAAGAAAAAGACAAGTAAAACAGACGCTTAAGTCTTTTAAAACCAACAATGGGAAAGGTAACACAAAGTATAATTTCATCAGCATCATCAGCTCAAAATTAGAAGAAAAAGCTTCCATAAGACAAATTCATTATAAGCAAAGTAAATACACTAAAGAAGCCAAAGGCCTTGTGGTCAAGCGGCATGAAGGGATTCTCCCAAGTGGGAGGTCATGGGTTCGAGCCTCAGTGGGGGCAATGTTGACTTTGTTGTTGACTTTGTTGGGCTTCAGTAGGTTGAGAAAGTATATGGACAGATACTACATGTAACAGGGTCAATAGTATTCAAAAAAAAATACACTAAAGAAGAACAAGCTGGCAATAAGCAGAACAGAAGCTCAAGTAAACAATAAGGAGCAGCTGGAAACATTATAAAAGAACAAATGTCCAGCAACTGAACATTCTCATTCTCACCTCACCTGTTTGATAATTCACTAAACAACCAAAACCAGAAACTCAGAAAGTAAGGAAATCTACCTGACAAAGCGGCTGACCCACTCTCTCTGGATACTCCCCTCCACTAGCCCTCATAGCTCGCACAGCCTAAACCGGGGGGGGGGGGGGGGGGGGGGGG
>NC_044919.1:10222557-10354454 GCF_003576645.1 Ipomoea triloba | reverse complement strand
GGGGGGGGGGGGGGGGGGGGGGGGGGGGGGGGGGTGGTATATCAATAAAATTTAGTCAATGCATGTCAATATTTCCTAGTTTAATCCACAATTCAAGATCTTACAGTGATTATCATCAATAAATCTACACAAAACCCCAGTATAAAGTATAAACCCGAAGTGATCATTAAGATCAAGCCAATTAGGCCCTCCAAAAACATGATCCTCGCCCTAGTTACACGACAAAAAATAACAAAATCGAAAGTTGAATCCGAAAATTAAAGTTGGGAGAAGATGATGAGAATCCTAACCAAGCTACGGTCACGGGGATGGTTGAACCGACAGCGAGCGCCATAGCCGCACAAGCCAGTCCGCAAGTAATAGATACAATCGGCGTCGTTAGGGCGCTCGGGGTAGGATTCGGGCCCACCACCACTGAGCGACAACTGCCACAGAGGCTCTGCATTTCACACTTGAAAACTTAAAAACAAACAAACAAACATCAACCCCGGCCGGCCCGCATTACCGCAAATTCGGGGGAAATTCACATGAAATTCAAATGCAAAACTCACTCACCTTCGAGCCCCGTCTCCGCCGCCGAAACCACGCCGCCTGCTCCCTCCATTGCCTGGGTCCCACTATGCCTCTCCATTTTCCTCCTCCCTCCTAAAACAACCACGCCTATTACTTACCTATACACAATTTACACACTATATGTATATATGTATATAATTATAAACAAATATATATGTGTGTGTGTGTGTTTGTATATGTATGTACGGATGATTATGTATGTATGTATAAAGAAAGTGCAGGAGAGAGAGAGAGAGTGGGAATGGGGTTTTTGATCAGTTTTAGAGAGAGAAAGCGAAAGGGAAGGGGTTTCGTGGTGGGTTGATTTTTGTGTATATACTTTACACTTCACAACCACTGTGTGAATTCTCTCTCTCTCTCTCTCACAGCTTGTGTTCTGATGGGGTCAGTCTCCCTGTCGCTGCTCAATTTTGGTTTTTTTTTTTTTTTTTTGGTTTATATTTAAAGGTTGAGTAGTTTAAGGACGCGCCAAATAGAGGAAGTAGCTGTACCTGCGATTCTGCGCCTCATCTTGTTGCGCGGCATTTCATAACATTACCATATTTACATTCAATCCAAACCTAAAATTTATTAAGGTTTGAATGAGATAAAGAGAGTTTAGAGCATCCTTATTGGTGTTTTTTCATTGGTTTTTTGTATGATGTGGATGAGAGAGATAATGATGTGGAAGAGAGAGGAGAGAGAAAGTGAAAAAATTAAATTTACAATAAATTAATTTGTTTTCTTTTTTACGCTTGAAGTTAGCTCTTTAGGTACACTTCAGGCCCAGATGGCGCGTGCGCTACCATATACGCTATCTAGACGCGTATATAAACACTTAAAAAAAAAAACAAAAACAAAACCTGACATCTAGCACTATTGGTGTTGCTCTAATGTATGATTGTAGTAAATTAGTCGAAAAATTATGATCAAACAAAACAAATTATAAATATAATGGTTCTTTTGACCTATACAAAAATGAATTGATAATATAAATTACATTAAATGTTTTTTAATGTAAAATTTATTGATCAATTTTTAATTTTTTATATATGAAGTTGTTAACATGTATTTTAAACATTTTGTTGTTCATGAATATTGTCATCGAATTATAAGATATGGTTGTGAAATTTAAAAGTGTTCATAATTCATATTGTTCATTGCAATCACCTCAAATAGAGAGAAACTCGATCTTTAAATATTTATCCCTTAGTGATTCATTTGCCCATCTAGTCCTTCCAAAAGATAGTGGAGTTTCCCTAAAAAAAAGATTAACCTATTTTTAGTAAACTAGTATATTACTAGAACCTTTAGTAGAGAGCTTTTAGATTGAATTATTTAAAGCGAAATTATGTTTCCGATTAATTGTTGGAGAGAGAATTTGAGCATAGTTAGTTGTTAGCACTATCATCATATTGTTAGATATTGTAAAAATAAAAAAAATAGTAATATCGCCCACACTGATCTATTATTTTTGCGATAATTTGAGCATAGTCATTATCGCAATCATCACATTACTAGATATTGAATTAAGAAAAGACAACTAGTCATATTTCCCGTAATAATCATGTGTGAGAGAGAATTCAAGTATAGTGTTATCACTGTCATCACATTACTAGATACAATAAGAAGTAAACCAATTGATCATACTGCTCACAGTAATAAGTTGTGTGTGAGAGAATTTGAGCATAGACAGCATAGTCATTATCACCATCATCATACTATTATATATTGCAAGAAGAAAAACAAATGGCAATATCGCCCACAATAATTCATTGTTTGTGAGAGAATTCGAGCATAATTGTTATCACCATCATCATATTACTAAATATTGCAAAAAAAAAAAAAAAAAAAAAAAAAAANAAAAAAAAAAAAAAAAAAAAAAAAACAATTGGTCACATCGCCCACAGTAATTCTTTGTTTGTGAGAGAATTCAAGTATAGCTGATATCACAATTATCACATTACTAGATATGTCAAGAAGAAAAACAACTGGCCATATCACGCTTCTTATTAAAATCACGCCATCTATGTCGTCACTCTCGTGAAAATCACGCCATCTATGTCGTCGCTCTTCTGAAAATCACGCCATCTATGTCGTCGCTCTCCTGAAAATCACGCCATCTATGTCGTTACTCTCGTGAAAATCACGCCATCTATGTCGTCACTCTCGTGAAAATCACGCTATCTATGTCGTCACTCTTGTGAAAATCACGCCATCTATGTTGTCACTCTCATGAAAATCACGCCATCTATGGCGTCACTCTCATGAAAATCACGTCATCCATGTCGTCACTCTCATGAAAATCACGCTATCCATGTCATCACTCTCATGACAATCACGTTATCCATGTCATCACTCAGCATTCCCAATGATATTACGCGAGAGATAATGATATTAATCGGTGGTTAATGCATCTAGAGCTGTCAAAACGGGCCAACACGTCGGGTTGGGCCTATTTAACCCGTATTTTAGACAGGCTAAGTTGTAGAATTTCCAACCCAACCCATAAATATTAATCTGCGGTTAATGCAGCTATAGTTGTCAAAATGAGCCCAACACACCGAGTTGGGCCTATTTAACACGTATTTTAGACGGGCTGGCCTGGAGAATTTCCTACCCGACCCGCATAACCACACTCCCATCCTCAAATTTGTTGTGTAATTCGATATGTATTAAACTAAATATTTTAAAATATTGTTGCTAACAAGACTTGAACACTTGAAGATTATAATATTATTATGTTAAAATGTTGTTGCTAACATAACTAAAGTCTTGGCTTATAACTTAATAATATTATAATTACAAAATAAATAAATTACATGTAAACTATATTAGTATTAAATAAAGTATAATTATATATTAAAAATTAAAATCAAATTACACACATATATGTGTGTAGAGTTAGTTGTTAACTTAGAGGGTTGATTTCTAAGTTATGTAAAAATTAAAAAATATAAATATAAATTAAAAATAAATAAACGAGTTGATGGGCTAGCCAACACATGTTGGGTTGGGATTTTCTCAACTCATGTAATATTAATAACTAGTAAGTTACCCGTGCGATGCACGAATTTATTATATTTTTAAATAATAAAATTAAAGATGAAACTATGAACAATTTTAATATTTGGATGCCTACATTTATTTGATTATGAGATTAGTATAAAAGTATCACTCAATTAATTGAGTAATATATAACTCGTTGGTCTGCAATTATCTTGAAAAATTTAATGTGTAATATAATTTATGTAATTATATTATTACTAAAATAAATATGGGAAAAGTTGAAAATAATTTAATTGTAATTATTATAAAAATAATAATTTCTGTATACACTAATATGAAGTTTGGATCATTATTTGATTATAATTAGTAATATATATATATATAGTAATTTGTTTTTTTATTAACTTAATTATCATATTTAAAAACAACCTATTAAAGGGTGTGAAATAGTGTAATGATATTTTTTGTATAATCTGGATCATTATTTGATTAATTAAAATTAATTCCTTAATACCTTATTTCTTAATATTATTATAGTACAATCATTTCGAATATTAATATGTCAAATTTTTTATTTTGCGGACAACCTAATAAAAGGTGAGAAAATGACTTAATTAATAATATGTTTAGTAATTTGTCGAATTATTAACTTAATTACCATATATAAAAACATCCTATTAATTACCATATGAATACTAATAATTAATTGTATAGTAATATGAATAATTATTAGCGTAGTTAGAATAATAATTATTAGTATACTAATCTGACCATTATTAGCTTTACTATAATTAATTTCTCAATTAGCAAAATAATAATTTCTTAATTTTACTAAAATTTATTCAACTAATTCTTTAATTTCATAAAATAGTAATAAATGTATAGTATTATGATAATTATTAGCTTAATTTGAATAATAATTGTTAGTGTAATAATATGACCATTATTAGCTTTACTACAATTAATTCATTAATTTTGGCAAAATAATAATTCCTTAATTATACTAAAGTCTATTTAATTAATTATTTAATTTTGAAAATAGAAATATCTGTATAGAATAATAATTATTAGTGTATTAATATGAAGTCTGGACAATTATTACAATTAATTTCTTAATTCTTTAATTATTTAATTATAATAATTATAATTGTAAATAAAATTAATTAATTAATTGTATGTATCTTTTTATTTTTATAAATTTATTAATTAATTGTATGAATTTTTTTAATTTATTTTATTTTAAATTTATTTGTCAAACATGATTGTCGCAGAAGGAGTCTCTCCGGTGCTCATAATTCATTAAGTCTTTATTTTCAACAAAACAGATGAATGTGATTAATCTTGAAATCTTAATAACTTGTTAGTTTAGCACAATTATTTCGAGTTGGATAAGGTTCAAATTGGCCACTGAACGTAACTTGAAAGTGTAATTAGGCCATTGAACAAAAAAAAAAGTGCAATTAGACCATTCAATACTCTTAATGTATGCAATTTCGCCTGATAGCAGGTTAACATCAGTTTCATCAGGTTACTTACTTACGTGGACGATAAGTTGACATTTTAAAATAATTTACTTACTTACGTGGACGATAAGTTGACATTTTAAAATAATTTTTAATAATAAATTATTTAAATAAAAAATTAAAAAAAAACACACACACACACCAGCGGCCACCCCTCCCCCCTTAATAATACCCTTGTTACCTTGTGGATAAATCAAATTTAATTAATTAATTAATTAATTAATTAAATTATTATTATTATTATTATTATTGTTGTTGTTGTTGTTGTTGTTGTTGTTGTTGTTGTTGTTGTTATTATTATTTACGGGAAGTCAACTTCTTTCACAAAACAATTGAAATCTTCATACAAAATCATAAGCGAAAGTTGTTTTGTGAAAAAAGTTTTAAAATGCCAACTCACCGTCCACATTAGAAAGTAACCTGATGAAATGGATGGTAACCTGCTATCAAGTGAAATTGCACGCATTTGGAGTGTTTAGTGGCCTAATTGCATTTTTTTTTTTGGTTTAATGGTCTAATTACACTTTTCAGGTTACGTTCAGTGACCAATTTGAACCTTATTCCTTTAGAGTTTAATACATGGTAAAATCTTAAGTAATATCCAACTTGTCATTTTTGTTTCTAAAGTCAAATTTCTTTTCAATTAAAATATGTAAGTATGTGAGTATGTATAATGTATCTATATATCGTTCTACAATGAGGTAAAAAATAAATAGTAAGTTTCATGAGTTTAGTATATAGCTATATATGAGTCTGGATCATTATTTGATTAATTAGTAATATATGTATAGTAATTTATCTCATTATTGACTTAATGACCATATTTAAAAACAACTTATTAAAAAGAGTGAAATGATGTAATGATATTTTTTGTAGTCTGGATCATTATTTGATTAATTAAAATTAATTCTTTAATTCCTTGTTTCTTAATATTATTATAGTACAATCATTTTGAATATTAATATGTCAAATTTTTATTTTACGGACAACCTAATAAAAGGTGAGAAAATGACTTAATTAGTAATATATGTATAGTAATTTGTATAATTATTAACTTATTTACCATATATAAAAACAATCTATTAATTACAATATGAATACTAATAATTGTATAGTAATATGAATAATTATTAGCGTAATTAGAATAATAATTATTAGTATACTAATCTGACCATTATTGGCTTTACTATAATTAATTTCTCAATTAGCAAAATAATAATTTCTTAATTTTATTAAAATTTATTCAACTAATTCTTTAATTTCATAAAATAGTAATAATTGTATAGTATTTTGAATAATAATTGTTAGTGTACTAATATGACCATTATTAGCTTTACTACAATTAATTCATTAATTTTAGTGAAATAATAATTCCTTAATTATATTAAAGTCTATTTAATTAATTACTTAATTTTGAAAATAGAAATATCTGTATAGAATGATAATTAGTAGTGTATTAATATGAAGTCTGTACAATTATTACAATTAATTTCTTAATTCTTTAATTATTTAATTATAATAATTATAATTGTAAATAAAATTAATTAATTAATTGTATGTATCTTTTTATTTTTATAAATTTATTAATTAATTGTATGAATTTTTTAATTTATTTTATTTTAAATTTATTTGCCAAACATGATTGTTGCAGAAGGAGTCTCTTTAGTGCTCACGGTTCATTAAGTCTTTATTTTTAAATTGTTTTGTGTATGCAAAGTTACATTTTTTATTTTTTACTTCAACATGTGACACACTGACACTACATTTTTTATTTTTTACTTCAACATGTGACACACTGACACATGATTTTTTATTTTTTACTTCAACATGTGACACACTGACACATGATTGTCCCGAATGATAATCAACATGTGACACACTGACACATGATTGTCCCGAATGATAAATAAACTTTGACACACTGACACATGATTGTCCCGAATGATAAATAAACTTTTAAAGATTTTAAAAAATAAAAAAGGATTTAGATTTTAGAAGTTAATTTTTTCAATAAAACACATGAATGTAATTAATCTTGAAATCTTAACTTATTAGTTTAGCACAATTATTTAGAGTTTAATACATGGTAAAATCTTAAGTAATATCCAACTTGTCATTTTTGTTTCTAAAGTTAAATTCCTTTTCAATTAAAATATGTAAGTATGTGAGTATGTATCTATATATCGTTCTAGAATGAGGTAAACAATAAATAGTAAGTTTCGTGAGTTTAGTATATAACTATATATGAGTCTGGATCATTATTTAATTAATTAGTAATATATGTATTGTAATTTATCTCATTATTGACTTAATTACCATATTTAAAAACAACCTATTAAAAAGTGTGAAATGGTGTAATGATATTTTTTGTAGTCTGGATCATTATTTGATTAATTAAAATTAATTCTTTAATACCTTATTTCTTAATATTATTATAGTACAATCATTTCAAATATTAATATGTCGAATTTTTATTTTATGGACAACCTAGTAAAAGGTGAGAAATGACTTAATTGGTAATATATGTACAGTAATTTGTCTAATTATTAACTTATTTACCATATATAAAAACAATCTATTAATTACCATATGAATACTAATAATTGTATAGTAATATGAATAATTATTAGCGTAATTAGAATAATAATTATTAGTATACTAATCTGACCATTATTAGATTTACTATAATTAATTTCTCAATTAGCAAAATAATAATTTCTTAATTTTATTAAAATTTATTCAACTAATTCTTTAATTTCATAAAATAGTAATAATTGTATAGTATTATGAATAATTATTAGCTTAATTTGAATAATAATTGTTAGTGTAATAATATGACTATTATTAGTTTTACTACAATTAATTCATTAATTTTAGCAAAATAATAATTCCTTAATTATACTAAACTCTATTTAATTAATTACTTAATTTTGAAAAATTGAAATATCTGTATAGAATAATAATTATTAGTGTATATGAAGTCTGGACAATTATTACAATTAGTTTCTTAATTCTTTAATTTTTAATTATAATAATAATTATACTTGTAAATAAAATTAATTAATTATTTGTATGTATCTTTTTATTTTTATAAATTTATTAATTAATTGTATGAATTTTTTAATTTAATTTATTCTAAATTTAATTAATTGTATGAATTTTTTAATTTAATTTATTCTAAATTCAATTAATTGTATGAATTTTTTAATTTAATTTATTCTAAATTCATTTGACAAACATGATTTTTTAATTTAATTTATTCTAAATTCATTTGACAAACATGAATGTCGGAGAAGGAGTCTATGCGGTGTTCACGGTTCATTAAGTCTTTAATTTTAAAGTGTTTTGTGTATGCAAAGTTACATTTTTTTATTTTTTTTTTTACTTCAACATGTGACACACTGACACGTGATTGTCTCGAATGATAAATAAATTTTCAAAGATTTTAAAAAATAAAAAAGGATTTAGATTTTAAAAGTTAATTTTTCAATATATAAAACACATGAATGTAATTAATCTTGAAATCTTAACTGGTTGATGAGCGAAAAACAATCTATCTGACTAAATTCGTAAAAAAGAAAAAAAGAAAGAAAAAAAAAAAGAAGAAGAAATGTATGTATGTGGTTTTGGTGAAGAGGATGCTTGGTTGGAGAAGAAATGTATGCAACAAAACATACTTCTCGAGAACGGCGATCGAGCTTTCTTNTAATCTTGAAATCTTAACTGGTTGATGAGCGAAAAACAATCTATCTGACTAAATTCGTAAAAAAGAAAAAAAGAAAGAAAAAAAAAAAGAAGAAGAAATGTATGTATGTGGTTTTGGTGAAGAGGATGCTTGGTTGGAGAAGAAATGTATGCAACAAAACATACTTCTCGAGAACGTGGAGAAGAAATGTATGCAACAAAACATACTTCTCGAGAACGGCGATCGAGCTTTCTTCTTCTTCTTTGATGTAATCGAGAACGGCGATCGAGCTTTCTTCTTCTTCTTTGATGTAATGGCAACCGTGTAGCGAGCTTTCTTCTTCTTCTTTGATGTAATGGCAACCGTGTAGCGATGAGATCATATCTGGAACGACGGCGTGAGAGCAAATCTAGTTTCTTCTTCTTCCTCGATGGTGGAACGATTGCGCTTCCGGGCTCTCTTCTTCATTGTGTTTTTATGTGGTGAGATCAGATCTGGAAGGTGAGAGATAGAGGAGAGAAACAAAAGATAGGGAGACTGAGATGTGTTTTAAGTTTGTTTTAGTGGCTTATTAGAATATAATATTTGTGAGACAAGAAAGGGAGAGTATGGTGATATATATAGCACAAATGGTAAAGCAAAAGGTTATAAAAGGAAAGTGTAATTAATTTTAATTTTAAATGATTTTTTAATCCAAATATTTGATATTACAAAAATGCCCCTGAGAGTTTGGGAGAGAAAAATGTTCCAGGCACTTCTGTTATTATATAGATATAGATATAGATATAGATATAGATAAATTTAATAGTATAAAAAATTGAATTAAAAATCATTTTAGTCAAGTCTCGTTAACCAAACCAGACACATAAAATGCGCAAAGTTTACAGTGGACCGCGATCCACAAAGCATTGTGGTCCAAGCGACAAAACGACATCGTTTTGATTAATAAAAACAGACGGATGAAACGGCCTCCGTTCCACGCAACTGCAGTTTCCTTTCAACACAACTGCAGTTCCAGACGGATTAAACGGCCTCTGTTTCGCGCAACTGCAGTTCCCTTTCAACAAAACCGTAGTATCAATCTAAGAAAATTATAGTATCATTTGAGATGAACTGTAGTGTAAGTTACGGAGATTTACGGGAACCGTTTCTCTCACTTATTAAAATCACGTTATTTTGTGACCATGATCCACAATACAATGTGAACTACGATATACAATATAACGACGGCATTAAATGAGACAGATGGAGTACTACATTTGAATGAGAACATAAATTAGGAAATCTTAAATAATAATAAGAAAAGAAAAACTGAAGAACGTGAATGACATGACAATATTAGAGCGCGTGTGGAATCAAAGCGCGGACAAATTAGTGATGTCATCCGAAAGAAATTAGTTTCGGGGGCTTGACGTCGCCTCAGTTGGCGCGTGTAAGCAACCGCCCAATCGCGAATGGGGAAGTAAATGCTAAGGTCATTTCAGTTCAGGTGCACTCTGCTGTGAAACTTTGCGCCAGGAAAAAATAAAAATAAAAATAAAAAAATGGATGGCTGAGATTTATTTCCGGAATGAACGAAGCAGATCCACTGCCGTCTGTCATCATAATACTCTGTACTATATTGGCAGACAAGTTGTACTATAAGCTCAAGTTTAATGTGCACCTTGGTTTTTGTTGTCCTGGTAATTTGTGATATTTTTTTATTTTAAAACTTTTAAATAATCTGATATGTTACGTAGAATTTCAAATCTTCCTAAATTTTATTTTTTGATGTGATAGGGTATTAATAAGTTACTATTTTTAGGGTTCAATACAAGCGTTTACATCAAGATTTTGTGTATGGAGTAAAAGTTGAGAATAGAAAATAAGAGTACATATAGTATTTTTCAATTTGCACTAAATAAATTATACTATTATATACTCCGTAAATAAATAAGAAATGTACAAATATATAGGTCACTGGACTATTTGGGGCATAACAATTAAACCATCGAACTCAAATAAGTTCTACAATCATCCACGAACCTGACAAAAAAGAGCAATTGACATTTTTAGCATGTTAACAACAGGTTTCAGCGGATTAGGATGCCACGTGTTTACTTTATTTTATATTTTATTATTATTATTATCCTACTTGGATTACACTAAGTTTGAAGCCTTCATTCGAACATCTCTCTCCGGCTCATCAGCTTCGATTTTCTCTTGAAAACTCTTCACTAAATTGGTAATTTCTTCTCTATTTTACTATTTTTTCTCTCTTTTGTGATTCTTTGCGCTATTTTTGAACACTTACAGGTTCGCAGATAACTCTATTTTCTCTTTCACTACTTTTGGAAACACTTACAGTTTTCTTGTTACTCAATTATATTCTTGTTCTTCTGGGTTCAGGCACCAAAGTAGAAAAATGGTGGGTTTTGGAAAACAATAGCCCTCCGGAGAAGTTGAACGGTAGGTAGTGGAAAGCTCGCTATATTCCCTACTGCTGAGGTATGAATTTCTAAAGAATTTACCAATTTACCATAGGGTTGCCAAGAAAAAATCGAATATGAGCCGTAAAGAATGTTCGAATGAAGAGAGAAAGTTGCAGACTCGAAGAATCCGAGTTTAGCGTAGAGTTTCTATCGAAGGAGAGAACTGCTACGCAAATAAAGGAGAAGAAATATGGTTTGGTTTTGGTCAAAAGATCAAAATGCTTACGATATATAATAATAAAATAACCATGTGACATCCTAATTAGTGAAAACATGTTGTTAACTTGTTAAAAATGTAATTTCCTGTTTTTTGCCGGGTTCGTGGATGATTGTAGAGCTTTTTTGCGTTCGATGACTTAATTGCTATGCCCCAAATAATCCCGTAGCGTATTTGTACATTTTCCCCATAAAAATTAAACAAATAAAAAACTTTAAATAAACTCCTAAATTGATTTAATGATACTATTAAACACTCTAATTAAACAAATAAATAAATACTTTAAACCGAAAAACATGTAATTGATGAGTTCAAATAATAGGTTATTAATGTGTTACTATTTATATGATTTGAATAGTAATTTCTTGTGCGACCAAAAAACCATATAAAGGGTGCAATTTAAATCTTGACCCCATGAGATGAAGTGCCAACAACATTTAAAAGGATGAGATTCCTCAAGTCGTCCAGCATTGGGTATACCGTGGAACATGGTCCACAATGCATTATGGACCATGGATCATGGCTGATACTGTAGTTGTGTTGAACTGATACTGCAGTTGTGTTGAATGGATACTGCAATAGTTGTGTTGAAAGAGAACTGCAGTTGCGCAGAACAGAGGTCGTGTCATCCGTCTGGAACTGCAATTGTGTTGAACTGATACTACAGTTGTGTTGAACAGATACTGCAGTTGTATTGAAAGGATATTGCAGTTCTGTTGAACGAATGAACGGTCTCTGTTCCGCGCAACTGCAGTTTCCTTTCAACACAACTGCAATATCTTTTGAACACAACTGCACTATCCGTTTAACACAACTGTAGTATCAACCATGATCATAGTCCACTGATAGGGATAAAATCCGGTCTCCGTATCCCGATCTCTCGCTCTAAATAAGGACTCAGCCGGACCCTTAGATTCTATTCCCGGTCTGCCGAGCCCGGTACTCCACACTCCGGGCTGCCGCAGCTACCCTGGCAGGATTCGAAGTAGGGGTCTCACATCCACTTATCGTAAGCTCATTGGACCAATAACGTGACCGGTGCATGTCCGCCACGCGTCCTACATGCGACCAGACCGGGATAGGCCTGGCTGAATCCACTATAAAAGGCGCGTTTAATGTAGACAGTAAGGGGGACTTTTTTGGCTATTTCTCCTAGAACAGTAGCTAAAGTGACCGGGAACCCCTGACCCACTGTCACGAAGCTCGGTCACACCTAGAGTATTCTACCTTGTACTCTACCATATATTAATACAAATATTCTGTTCTGTATTAGACTGTATCATTTTGGCGCCGTCCGTGGGGACCGATGTAACAAGCCGAGTTCCGTTCTACCCAACTTCGATCTCCAATCATGTACCCATATATGGATTATTTTGCCGCTGCGGATCCAGAGCAGGAGGCACCTTCCGATCTACGTTCCCGCCTTAGCTCTAGAGGCGACCCGAGCAATACCGTATATCCGCCGGCGGCTGATCCTGTCAACATGATTCACCCTCCCCAGGCATTCCCTATACCGGTCGGACCAATACCGTACCAGTACCCACCATACCCGCTTGATCCGACCGCTCATTGGTGGACCACTTCCCCTCGTTTCTATCCGACACCTTATGCCCCTCCTTTCCCGTTCCAGCCAGCGCCGACCACTCAGCCGCACGCTCAGCCGCTGGCCCCTCATCCGGATACTACGACGATCGAGGCTGCAGCCACCCACTCGCCCGCTAGGAGGGCGCAGTCTGAGAGGCGACCGATCTCCTCTAGATTGCAAGAACCGACATCAGCGCGTCGACCTGCTCTGTCGCGTTTGAGCGCCTCAAGTTCCAGGCCACCTCCAGCCCGGGAAGAGGCGCCGAGAGTCAGTGTTCTGGACCGAATCGACCCGCCGATGGGGAGAGGGCATCGACCATTACACGTCCCAACCGCGATCGAAACTGATTCGAGCGAAGCAAGTTCTTCGGATTCTCGTAACCATAGACGCCGTAAACCAACCCGTCCGTCTGGTCTTTCGCGTGGAATGCTCGATCAAGTCCGAGCGGAGTTCAACAGATGGAAGCGTGAGGAAGGAACTGACCGACCCACTGGCCGATCTAGCAACCTGCTCCGAACGCCCTTTACACACGAGCTCATGAGCGAGCCTTATCCGATAGACCTGCGCGTTCCTGGGGACAAAGAGTACGCTGGCAGGTCGGACCCCGAACAGCATGTCAACCTCTACTATGGTAACATGCTCATGATGGGGGTATCTGAGGCCGTCATGTGTCGGGCGTTCTACTCCACGCTCACCGGAAGAGCTGCAGAGTGGTTCCGCACCCTGGAACCAGGGTCCATTTCGAATTTCCGAGACCTGGCCCAGAAGTTCGTCGATCGCTTCGCCATGGCCAAGACCGTGAAGAAACATTTCTCTCATTTGGAGAACGCCAAGCAGTTAGACGGGGAGCCGCTCTCTGTCTTTATCGAGCGATGGAACAAGGAAATGTCGGAAATAGAACCCGTGGATGACGTAACTGCCACCAACCTGTTGTTGAACTCACTGAGAGCAGGAAACCTGTACCAGGACCTTATACTCCGGCCGCCGACCTGCTACGAAGACGTTGTGCGCAGACCAGGGTCGGGCACCTCTTCGGGAAGCACGGCCAAAACCCTGTGGAGGTCGTCGTCGTCGATTGAGACTTCTAAGGCAGCTCGAACGTCGTTCTGCATGGCTCGACGACCACTGTTGAACGCCCATGTCCCGAACTCGTACATTAAGTCCTCCCCGACCGGCGTACGCGAGATGGCCGCAAGAACGGCCTCCCCAGTCTCTCGACCTCGGCAGATATGCTTAGCCAGGAGGACGGGATCCGTTAAAACATTCTCGCCGAAATCCGCCCGCTCTAGGATCCTCCGCCCGGTCTCTTCGGCCGTCTTCAGTTTCCCCTCGAGCTCTTTAATCCGCTGTTCCCTCTTAGCGAGGGACCTCTTGAGCGGGGCCACGTCCCGACGATGGACCTCGTTCCCGTCCTTGGCCCGGGCATACAGATCGGTGACCGAGTGCGCCATCTGAAAGAGAAAGGTGGTGAGAAGACCGGTAGACGCTAACAAAAACACGATTAATCACTTCGCGATACCTGGATGAGGTCGCGGGCGATGCGCTCTCCCACTAGCGCGGTCGACCATCCGCTTGTCTTTTCCGGAGGAGGAGCCGCGGCGCAGATCCTCGTTAGCAGAGCGGCCGGGGATTCGTCCCCGTGCTTCATGAGCACGTCGATCACAGGCGTCGTGGACCCGGACCCGTCGCGACGAAAGCGCTTCACGACCGCAACCTCCTCGACCTCGGGGACTTCTTTCTCTTTCCCTCGCTTCGCAGCCCGGGCTGCATCCCGCTCGCTGTTCAGATCGGCAGGGTGGGTCGCGTCCAAAGGTAGATCGACGGGTACTGGTGCCTCGCCGGTAGGATCCGCAGGCTTCGAGGGCTCGACCTTCTTGGCCCCTAGACTGATCTTCTTGGCGGGCGCAGGCGGACGAGCCGATACCGGGAAGCTTCTCATGGCACCTGAAAGGAAAGAAGGCAAAACAGATTTAGTATACCGACCTTCATAAAACCGACCTCGGACCGGTAATTCGTACAAACCTTGTGACCCAGCCTCCGGAGGGGGAGGTCTGACGGCAACCGTCACCACCGCCCTCTTGGGCGTGTACTTCTCGGGCAAATCGTATCTGGGGGGCTCGAGGTTTGCCTCCAGGTATTCCTCGGGAGATCGGAAGACCTCGTACTCGTATTCCTCGGCGGAAATTTTTATGGCCGCGTCATCTAGAGCCCGGCTTTTCCTAGGTCGTTTGTGTTCCGTTGCGAACTCTGGCCAATCTCTGTCAACGGGAAGCGGCCACGGGTATTGGACCGACAGGATCCGATCTTTCCAGCCTCTGTTGTTTTCGGGCAAGTGTAAGATTTTGCAGAAGTGCTCACGAGACTGTATGCATAGGACGCCACCCCCATGCTTCATGGATAGAGGCCGGACCGAGAAGAGGTACCGGAAAAGCTCTAGAGTCGCCGGGAGACCGTGGCGGTTACATATTTGCGGGAAGCACGCGAGAGTACGGTGGGCATTAGGGGCAATCTGCCCGGGCAAAACGCCATAGTATTTCATGAAACCCAGCAAAAAGGGGTGAAACGGGAAGGTCAACGGGGCCTTGATGGAATCCAAGTGCATCCCGAGCCAGTCCCCGTTCGTTCGGTCGACGATGCTCCCTAATGACTGTTTGGTCTCATAGTTAACAGTTCCGGTTAACAGGGCCGAGACTTCCTCGATCTCCCCACGGGTGAGAAGACTAGTGTGTCGCCGCAGGCCGCTGCTGTCTAGTCGGATCCTGCTGGCGGCCACTGGAGGGGTAGAATCGATCGGTAGACCGGCGAACCAGTCCCTACCATAGGCCGTGGGGGCAGGCTTCCCTCGACTTGAGGGCCCTACTTCCATGGAAAGAGGCTCCATAACGGGCCGAGAGTCTGCTTCGTCATTCTCAGCCCTCGGTTGGTTATGAGCCCGGACTGAGCCCTCGGGTTCCGAGTAAGTGTCTATGGCGTTGAGGTCAGAGTCATAAGTCGAGACCGTGAACGATCCGACTTCGACCGAGTCGCCGTAGCTGTGGTGGGATAGGTTTTGACTATCCGATCCGCTCATGGCTGTACCTAGCAAGGACAAGAAGGTGTCTTACTAAGGTCAGCCCGGGACTCGAGATCACCCGAAATCGTAAAACGAATGTATCTACGAGTATAAGCAAAGGGAGTTACCTGTCGAAGAAAATTCGAAAACGTGCTGAGGTCGACAACGCTAAGATCGGGAAGTTTAGGTAGCTCGGGAGGCTCTGAGTTTGTCTCGTTCGTAAAAGCCGGAAACACCGTACGCACCACGCTTTTATAGAGGGAGAAAGAAAGGGCCGACGGTTCGGCTCCCCGCGGCATAGACCTAGCCTAGGCCCAAGTTCCGAGGTTCGTGCGAACGTGACACGTGGACACTAGGGCTGATGACACCCGCTGACGACGTTTTCCTTGTCCTGTTCTGTTGGTCAATTATGGATGGCGCAACCCGGATCCGATCGTATAGCCCGGACTTTTTCCTCAGTGATCGTAAAAGACCGGGCTGGGGGGCTAGATGATAGGGATAAAATCCGGTCTCCGTATCCCGATCTCTCGCTCTAAATAAGGACTCAGCCGGACCCTTAGATTCTATTCCCGGTCTGCCGAGCCCGGTACTCCACACTCCGGGCTGCCGCAGCTACCCTGGCAGGATTCGAAGTAGGGGTCTCACATCCACTTATCGTAAGCTCATTGGACCAATAGCGTGACCGGTGCATGTCCGCCACGCGTCCTGCATGCGACCAGACCGGGATAGGCCTGGCTGAATCCACTATAAAAGGCGCGTTTAATGTAGACAGTAAGGGGGACTTTTTTCGCTATTTCTCCTAGAACAGTAGCTAAAGTGACCGGGAACCCCTGACCCACTGTCACGAAGCTCGGTCACACCTAGAGTATTCTACCTTGTACTCTACCATATATTAATACAAATATTCTGTTCTGTATTAGACTGTATCATCCACAATATAATTTGCGGTCGTCTAGGGAGTGATTCAAAATAGTTGTTCTCCAATCACAAGTTTATGCTAAGTTAGTCAAACGATCAATCCATATATTCCCTCCTCAAAACATGTGGGAGATTTTAGTGATCTTTCTTTAAAATAAAATATTATTGCAATCCGATAGCAATATTGCTAGCTACTTCTTATCTCAAACTAATGTATTCCTTAATGGCGAATGACGTTCACAACAACTTCTGAATCAAGTTTTGCACCCACATTCCTAAAGTAGTGTCTTTGATCAACCTTAACCCTTGTCTAAACCTCTAAAGTCTCTAAAGTTTGGTAAAAAATAGTGTGCACATATTTATTTACGTAAATCTTGAGTTTACATATTTTTGTATTTTACAATTTGTTTAGAGAAAAACATGACTACCTATGAAGCATATGCTAGTTTGGTCACATTAGACACGAAACAATCATGTCATGTAAGTCAAAAGATAAATCGTACAATTACAACAATTCAACAAATAATAAAATGGTATTTTGAATGTAACTTACGTACTATTATGGTGCTATTTATTTTTCGGTGTAATAATTGCTATTCTATGAATTATATCTTTAATAAACATTTAGTTTTGTCCCTCTCGCATTACCTACAAAATTGCCATGCGATTTATTGTCCTTTAGTCACAATACTAGTTTTATACGCGCATTTCGCGAATGGGTTAATGCCCAATGTTTATATTTAAATAAATATTCAAAAGTATATCAATGCAAAATTATATAGGAGAAGTTTATACATGGGTAATTGAATGTCGAATTTTTTTATTTAAATATTTAACTCAAAGTATATGAATCCAAGATAATATAGAAAATTTATTATAATTATTACTAAAATAAATGTTTGCAACCTTGTAAAATCGATAGTCTAAATATTTGGTCTAAAAATGATAGTCTAAATAAATACTACTTTTAATTTGAATTTTTCTAAGTGTTCTTAATTCTCTTTTGAGTAACATTGTCATTGTCTTCATCTTTACTATTTGTTCTCTTCCTTTTTGTTGGTAGTGTGTTATTTGCAATTCGGTTATTGTTGGTAGCATAGATGACATCGTCATGCAATGAGATTATGATATAGGAGCTATGGACTTTCCTTTAGGTGTTCTGCTTGGGGTTCATTTGGTTCAACCATTATTGTTGAATGAGTTATTGTGGATAAAGAAATCCCTAGTTTAAGAAAAAAGATTAAATAAATTAAAATTAAAATTACACTAATTTAAAATTTTGACTAAAAATTAACCGGGGAACGGGGATTTCCCATCCCCGCCTAATTCCACGCGGGGACGGGGATGGAGACTATTTTCAATTCCCCGTCGGGATGGGTATGGGGATGGGGTCGGGTTTCGGGGACGGGGACGGGGAGTGTACTCCCCGCCCGCCCCGTTGCCATCCCTAATTGTGATGCACTTCAAATTTGTATTAACTTTCACTTCAAAAGAACCAATTCTTATACTAGGCAGAATGAAAATCAGTAAGAATACAAAAATAATTGCTCATTAAAAGATAATCTTACATTACCTAAGAGTGAAGAGTAGAGTATGTAAAAAAACAAAAAAAGCAAGGTAATCTTACATTACCTAAGAAAATCAAGAGAATCACATTTCCTTTAAAACAAGGAAAAAGCTTATATGGAGATTAAATCTTATTTCAGGAGAATGTTAGATAACTTCAACCAAACACAGAAATGTCATATAACCAGCTAAAGATAACACTTGTTATCTTAGATAACCCGAACCAAACGCCACCTTAATTTAAGACAAGGGTCTGTAATATAAAGGAATTTTTATAATGTTTTAAGTTACTCCGTACAATATAATGATGCGCGCTTTACAAAGTTATACTGTATACTTGTTACAAGTATATATAAGGTCAATATAACTTAGAAAACATAAAGTGCAACTTTATAATACACGATATTTATATTCCAAAAAATTTGTAAAATCTGAAGGTATAACGCCTACTAAGTTGGTCGGACAATTGGCATGGTAACCAAAATGTTTCAAGTTTGACTCACTGTGAGAGCGACCTATTGACTTACTTACTTTAAGCTGGCCAGCTATGGACAATCTAAGGTAGTTTACTTCCTTGTGGCCCTTTGTCGGTTAGCGTCACAAGGCAAGTTTCACTCATATCGCACATTTATTAGGTGCTATTGACATTCTCAGTTTGAGCCAGTTAAATATATGCAATTTAGATAAGTTTACCTTGATGTAATTATTTACCGTCTACAGTTACAATGCATGCTGTGAGCTTTGCCTAAAATACATATTTAAGTAGTGCGTGGTTGCAGGATTCCCTGTAAATAATATATAAAAGCAAAATAAGACAATAAAGTATTGGTAATACAACGCCCGTGCAAGAGTGCAACATACTATTAAATCAAGGCGGTTTCCTTTCTTTTTCAACTTTCAATTTTTTTTCCTTATGAAACTTACATGTGTTTTGTTTTTCTTTATTAACAGACAACATGCTTGTTAAAACAAATATTTTGTGTTAGTATTCTGAATCTTTGATAAATCGGACAAAAAAATGTTAAAGTTTTATTACACGTTTCACTAAGTATTGATGATGTAGACTCTACGACGTATAATTAGTAATTTGATTGTAACATTACGCTCCTTTAACTTTGAATTAGTACGTATTGTTTGACTTGTAATCTTTTTTTTTTGAATACAACTGACCCTATTACATTGTAGGGTCTGTTTATCTATACTTTTCTCAGGGTCAATTTCGATATCTCCTCCACTGAGGCTCGAACTCATGACCTTTCATTTGAGGGAGGCCACTACATGCCATTTGAGCACAAGGTGCTTGTAATTTTAGAAAGGCAAAAACTTGTGTGAGACCGTCTCACCATGAGACGGGTCAGGTCAGGTCGGGTCGGGTCAAGATGCAACTGTAACACTTATATGCACAAATGCCATACTTATATGCTCAAATGTAATACTAATCAGGAATAAAATTTTTGTTACTTATTAGGGTAAATGTAATACTTTTAAGGGAAAATACAATACTTTTACATTTCGATTTAAAAGTATTACATTTTTCCTCAAAAGTATTATATTTGCCCTTATAAGTGAGAGACACTTGTCAACATTACTTATTATGAAAAATGTATTACTTTTTCTCTTATAAGTAACAAAAATTGTATTTTTGATTAGTGTTATATTTGAACATATAAGTGTACATATAAGTGTGAGATTTGCACATATAAGTATGACATTTGCATGGTGCTTTGACCCGACCCGACCCGTCTCACGAATAAGGATCCGTGAGACGGTCTCACACAAGTGTGACCCTTTTAGAAATTGGTACTATGTATTTGACTTATGATATTTAAAATTTGGTATTTGACTATAACTTACAAAATTATTCTTTTAATGTACTTCGTATACATATGTTTCGGCATATAAGTACTATGTTTTTTTATTATTATATTATAAATTATAAATTTATTTACTCCGTCGTCGAATTCACAACTAATAACAATACATCACATAAGTATTTAGTAAAATTAAAATAAAATAATAATTATTTAAATATCTGTCTGTCTATTATTATAATATAGCAAACGTTTTAAAAGGGGAATATATAATAAAAAGAAAACAACAAAAAGAAAGAAAAAAGAAAGGTTTGGGCGTGCGTGGTGTTTAAAGTAGTAAGTGTCGGTGTTATATTTTTGTGTTCTTTTCCTCCTACTTAGGACCAACCTTTCCATTTTTTTTCTTCCTTCATTAATTGCATTCTTAAAAGATTTTAAAACTTGTCTTCAATATTCAAACACACCAATTAATATCATTTTTATGACATTTTCACTTTTAATTCTAAAGTATCAATTTAACTGCTATCAATATATTTTGATTTTTTGTGGTCAAAATTAATAAAATTATGTCTAAAATGTTTAAAATGTTTTCACTTTTCACAAGAGGAAGGGTAAAGTTCGACAAATGAGTCATTTTAAACTTTTTAGAGTGAATTCGGTTGATTTTAAAAGATTGGATCGAGAGAAATGAGGTTAAAATGTATTATAGTCATTTTGCTCCATGCTTCCTTAGAGCATCCATTTTGGATTGAGAGATTGGATTGAGAGAAATGAGCTTCCTTAAAGGATGTGTTACAAAAGGGTATCAAACCCATAACCTTAAACATAACATTACAAGTTCTAAACCATCAAGCTATAATGCACCTTATGTTAAAAAAATGCATGACACTCTATTTATCCGTGTGGAGATCGTTGACATTCAAGTAATCGGCACGTGTACAACCAAAATTGAAGGCAAGCCAATGCCGTACATTTGTCGAGCATCTAGAGGGGCGTCTATACAATAAATAAGTACCCTTTCCTCCCCATAAAAATGTCTCTTGGCTTACTAAATCCTAACTAGTTTAGTGGTTTGTGGTCCTAACCTTCAACCCTTATATGAGAGCTAAGTTTGATTCCCCACACCTACATTATTTGGGTTATAACTTGTATTATTTAGGCCGCTGTTTTGGGCCAATATCATTTTGGACTTAGCGTCCCAAGCAATAATATTACTATCATGTAAAATTGGACATAAAGTTTAAGATAATTAATCTTAATCATCTTGAATTCATTTTTTTGTTGTTGTTTACTCAAAATAGTAAAATTAGTAGATATGTTAAATTACATAAATCTAATAAATATATTAATCGCAATAATAATCTCTAAATAAAACATGATAAACAAGAATTAAAATAAAAACTCGCATACAAATATACAATAACATATAATTTTTTACAAAAGATATGTTTGATAAATTTTTATATATTATAAATTATTTGGGAGTGGAATTTCTGTTATCCTATCTCTATCAACACCTACGTATTAAAGATTCCATTTACCATTTATTGTCGCAATTTTGGAAGAATATTTCCCATTTTGGGCCCAACAAATGTGGACATCCTAATTGCCCATTAGACTATGACTCATTTGGGCCACCTTCTGCTCATCTAAAATATCTTTCATCAAAATTTTGACAAATATATGAATGAAAATTGTTGAAACTATCAATTTGATATTTGGGGTTGGGTCCAATGAAGGAAATGATTCTTTCGATGGAAAAGGATTGAGAAAGTATAAAACATATACTATCTTTGTAAAAAATTAAAAGTGTTTCAAAAAAAATATATTTAGGGTTGGGTTTAGAGTCGCATTATACGATTTACTTCTTTCGTTAGTTTATGCAGCATGAGCAATAATGGGCCCTCAAGTTTGATATTCAAGCATATTATAGAGTTAACACGATTTTTGGCCTATCGAGTGTAGTGATTCTATCACTTTTGGTCATCAACTTTAAGGTTGACCAATTTTGATCCTTCAATTGTTAGTTTTGGTCCCCTCATAGTTTTGTTTTTTGTTTTTTGTTTTTTTTGGTGGTGGGGGTGTCAAATGGTTATTTGAGAATTGAGACATGATCAAGTGCGTTATATTCATATCTCAACCAAATATCATTGGCAACACAAATTTTGTTAAAAATAAATACTATTTCTCTCTTAAATTTACTTCATAATATTCACATCTTTATGTGATAATATTTATATTTATTAATTATTAATAAATTAACCGACCACATCAAAAAAAAAATGTTTTAAAATACTTAATTATTGATTAAATATTATAAATAATAATCAAATAGTGGCACGTAAAAACTCCACTAAAAAAAATTGAATATTAAAAAGGGGTAATGTAACATCACTCCACGAAATAATGCGGCACGCATGCATATTTTGGCAAACACGAAGTTTCACTATATTATTTGAGTTGTGTTACATGCAATGTACAATATTATTCTTTAAAAGGATAGTATAAATATTTTTGAAAATCCTTTCAAAAAAAAAATTCTGAAAATGACAATTAATAAATGCGAAATCATTTATTCATAAATGTAATATTTATATCATGGATCATAGTTCAAGTAGCATCATAAATAAATTAAAGTCGTCATCTGTTCTGGTGGCCACGGAGCATGGCTGAGACTACAAAAAGTACAAAGTCCCGTTTAAACATATCATCATGGTCTCTTCTCTTGACAATCTCGTCAAGCATTGTGGTTGTGATTGGGGATCCAGCATCAAGCCGTCATCGTTGTCTCCATAAGTTTATGAGGTTGGTGTACTCATTGGCAGCACTGTCTTTGTGCTTATCTTCGTACTTAGTGGCATCCTTTAAACTCTTTGGTCCCCCGGGGGATCTCCAACGTACACTCAACATCATCCTCTTCAATGAGGAGTTCATCTTCTCCCAACTTAACTGCACACCTATACACATCAAAGTTTTCAATTAAGTACTTCATCAAAGGTCTTTCACTGTTGTTTTTTTTGATGTGCAATATCCCTCCAATACCAATTTCTTTAACAGCCTGCTCCTCTTCATATAAGCACCGGACAAACTCAAACATGAGTTTAGGGCTCATCCTTGTATTCCATGATTTTTTTGCTCTCCCACCATGTTCTTCATGTTCCTAGCTCAGTCGGTGGATTCCTCCTTGCAACTTTCTTTTTTCCTTTCCTTGCATCCCGTCGCCCTCATTCTTCTTCTTGTGCTTGCTCAACGGGTGCTTTCCTTTTACCAGTTGTGTTTGGACCAGCAGTTGCCCTGTCATTTCTTCTTTTGGTTTTCATTTCTATGTTCTGTTCACTGCAGTGTTGTTCTTCATTTTTAGTTGATGTATGTTGTGGTGGCTCTAGTGTTGATGACTCAGCAGCCTGAGAACTAAGGATAACCCTTGTTTTCTTCACTTGCTTGTTAACCCATGCAATTTCTTGAATGGTAGGATTCGAACTCCCCATTTCTGCCAATGAAGATGTTAGAAATAAAATAAAACATCAAGAATAACAAGGATAACAAAAATTTTATATTTGATGAAAATATAATCTGTAAGTAGAGGGGGATGGGGAATGCCGAATAAATCCAACCATGCTCTCCAAAAAGAATAACATTTCCATCAATGTTATAAGTTCAAAAATATAGAATTCTACGTTCACAATCAAAGAGCTCTACATTCACAAATACAGAGATCTAGGTTCACAAATACAGAGCTATAGGTTCACAATAACAGAGCTCTACAATCACAAATATAGACATCTAGGTTCACAAATCGAAGAGCTCTAAGTTCACAAATCAAAGAGCTCTAGGTTCACAAATACGGAACTCTATGTTCACAAATACATAGCTATATGCTAACTATGCCGAGTTGGGCGAGTTAACTCGGCTGAGTTGGCCGCCAACTCAGCCTAGGCGCTAGGCGGACGCCTAGAGAGCAATTCGCCTCAGTCTAAGGGCGCCTAGGCGAAGGATTTTTGTAACAGTGAATGCGCCTTATTTTTTAAAAAAATTGATTGGCTGAGGAAAATGATGCCACTAATGGCACCGTTATCCTCAGCTCACAAAACAGTGCCGTTTTGGACCCACATAACAACTGGATTGTAACCTAGTTTGTAGTGGGCTGATTCAATAAGAGCATTCCTATCAATGGATATTAAGGAGTTATTGAAATAGTGGAAGATGGCATGGAAGGGAGAGAAGAAGGAGATAGAAGGAAGTTGGATCATCTGCAAACTTATGTTTTTAGAACAGTATCCTAAATCTGATCTGCATCCCTGCTGTGCGCGTATTGCGCACAGCAACGCCCACGGGCGCGGGGCCCTGATTTTTTATTTATTTATTTTTAAATCAAATTTGTCTTTTTTTCATCCTTTCCTATTTTCTCTATCCTACTCACACTTACAAAAACTTTCTCAAAAACCGTGAAAAAACTCCATTGATAAGGATGCTTTAAGACCATTACATTACAGATTTTTGTGAATAGAGGGATTAATAAAAACAAAAAAGAGATGAAAAGAAAAGGGCAAAATAGGGTTTATAAAAAAAAAAAAAAAAAAANAAAAGAAAAGGGCAAAATAGGGTTTATAAAAAAAAAAAAAAAAAAAGGAAAGCGAAATTTCATTAGGGACTTTGAGATTTCTGGGAAGGGTTTATGAAGGCAATGCAATTTTGAATGAATCTGGATTGAAGTGAAGGAAGGTGAGAGCTTTGAATTGCTTATTCTGTATTACTTCAAATGTTAAATTTGGTATGCAAAATCTTTTCTCACAATGGGAGGTCTTCAATTGTTAGAATTTCACCCACTGAGGGACTATGTTTTCTTCAACTTGCTCCATTCTCATCATCAATAGCTGTTGAATCCAGTTCTGCTACTGCAAGAAAAGCTTCATTTGCTTGCTCTTACTTCATAAATGAACTCGGGTTTGCTCAAGAAAGAGCTCTCCGAGCTTCCCGGTACGTGAATTTTGAAACCCCAGAAAAGCCAGACTCTGTGCGTTCATTCTTGAGAAACCATGGATTCACAGAATCCCAGATCTCAAACATGGTCAGAAGGTTCCCCCCTGTCCTCTTATGTGATCCGGAGAAGACCCTTTTGCCAAAGATTGAATTTTTCAAGTCTTCTGGTCTTTCCCAGGAAGACTTGATTGATTTACTCACTGCAACACCTCAGATTTTCTGGAATAGTGTGGAGAATAAATTGGCCCCCACTTTTGATTTCTTGAATAGTATGTTTGGTTCAAGTAGCAACACTGTAATGGCTATGAAGACGTTCCAGCGCAACTTAAATTTCGAGCATCTGCAGTGTAATGTTCGGGTTCTGAGAGATGCAGGTGTGCCCAAGTCGAATATTGTGAATTTGTTGAAACACTGCCCCAGGGTTTTTCATACGGATAAGGAGAAGTTTGGGAAGATCGTGGAGGACGTGAAGGCAATGGGGTTTAGCCCGTCAAAAGTGATGTTTGTTCTGGCAATCAAGGCTTTCGCCACGATGAATAAGGTCACTTGGTCACAGAAGATGGAGGCTTACAAGAAATTCGGGTTTTCTGAGGCTGAGATTCTTGAAACTTTTGAGAAGCATCCTTGGTGTATGATGGTTTCGACGGAGAAGATTGTAGCTGTGGTTGATTTTCTCGTTAACAAAATGGGGTTCGAAAGATCTGTACTCTTGAAGAGACCCGTGCTTCTTTCGTTAAGCTTGAAGAAAAGGATTGCTCCTAGGTATTTGGTTTACCAAACTCTGCTAGCAAATGGTTTGGTTAAGGATGACCTTAATCTGTTAACTATGCTGATGGCTTCCGAAGAGAAATTTCTGAAAAATTACATCGAGTGTCATACAAGTGAAGCTTCTGAACTATTGAAGCTATATACAAAACTTCGTTGCAGGTTAGAATGTACCTGATAAGAACTTATCTTAGAAAAAAGAACTAGAAAATAAAATATAACCTTGATTGTTTTTCGAGTGTATTGTTTGCATTGGAACAACTAACTTTCAGGTCCTCTCACGTTGGTGATGCAATTGAAGTGAAATTTACTTGGTTCTAATTCGGATCTCTCGTCTAATTTTGTTTATACTTGTGTTTATTTAATACATAGCATAGTATTTAGGGGGCGTTTGGTTCAGGTAATCTGCGTCTAGTAATGTTATATTACCTTGTTTAATACATAGCATAGTATTTTAGGGGGCGTTTGCAAATACCTTTGTCTTTTGTTTCCCGTTTTAATACGTTCTCATGATATAATTTAATTCAGCCCGAGTTTGCCTTTTCTTCTATCCTGCAACATTATATGATCCTATTGCATTTCTGCTATTTGTTCACCAAGAAAACTGAAAATTCTTTAAATTAATTGAACTGCTATGGGATTATTCCTATCTACCAACTTCACAAAATTTCTCGGTGATGAAGTTCTTGAAGTGTGCTTACATATTGCAACTCTTTGAGGTATCTGTTGATAATTCTTGCATTCTTGAGTTGAGATTGAGAAAGGTGAACATCCTAAGTATTAGACATTTCTGAGTCTAGTAATCTCTTTTTGATACATATGAAGAGAAAGGTGGCTTGTCAAAGCTTGGTGGTTGTATTGGTTTAGCTGTCTGATCTATCTCACAGGAACATACTTTGAACTCCGGCAAATTATAATATGGATCATGGATAAATATTCATTTTTAATATACTGGAAGTTCATTTTGTATGTATTGAAGGTTCATTATTTGGTGGTTAGTATACAAAAAAATGAACATTCGGTGTATTAGAAATGAACCTTATATACCATGGTCAATGGTATAACGATTGCTGATCTCCTTAAAATCTATATGTGAGATGGAGATAATCGCGTGTAGCATGATGTATATGGACACTATCCATCTGTCCAAGTTGCATTGCAATGTACTCAAATGGACATCATCTCATACGTAAGAGTCAAACTCTGCGAGTATGGCTCTGGTTGAATTCGGATTAGTTTCACAGTACTAGATGCTATAAGCAAAATGGATACTGTCCATTTATGCAAGTTGCAATATAGTGCAGCTTGGATGCTCATGGGGAGAGACTCTCCGATTACAAATATGAAATGCAGTGAGCAACCACAATAGTAGTTTTTACTCAATTTTTTAGGAAGAAAAAAATTAAGAATTGGTTTTTATCTAATGGGAAATGAGAATTTTTTGTTAGATTTTTCTCCTGCAAATATGATTTTTGGGTAGGGTTCACTTTTGGGGGGAAAGGTGCAGCAATTTGTGCTCCCAAAAGGCGCACACATCTTTGGGCGCGTAATGCCTTTTTTTTTTTTTGTCAGAATTTATTGTTTTCTCTTATTTTTCTCCCTTTTTTCTCTTCTCACTTGCTTTTCTCTTCTACATTACTCACAAAAAACCTACAAAACTCTACAAGTATTGAGGTTGCTCGTGTAAAGATCATTGTGTTGGTGAAGTGTTCTTCTGGTTTTCATTTGTGAGCTTAACATTACCTATATAATATTGGATGTAGCAGAAAATTTGCTCCAATGTTAGTTACATTATCTGCAAGACTGCAACTTTGTTGGCCTCTTTCTATCATTTGCTACATAGTATTATTTTTTTTTTTTTTGAAAATGCTACATAGTATTATTATCAATGTATATATTACTAATAAACTACATCTCGGCTATCCTTATCCCTGCAAATATCTCTTATTTTTTAAAATGGGTCTTGCTTCCACATAATCAAATTTGTAAATTCCTCACTATTTATTTTGCAAATCTCTCACTTTAAAAAATAGGCCTCACATAATATTATATTATAAATATAATAATAAAATAATATTAAAAGAAATTTTAAAAAATAGGCCTCATTTTATTTTATTTTGTTCTGTTTTGTATTTTTTAGTTTTTGCATTTCTCTCTTTTACCACATCAGCCTGCTTCTCTTCCAACATAGCACATAACCCTTAAAAACCACCATGGGTCGTGCTCTAAGCCTTCATGTTCTTGAACTTGGTCACTTATCAATTTTGGACTAATCAGACTAATTTTTTATCTAGCTAAAATTTTTTGGCTTTAACCTTAAAACATCATACTATCAAACTTATTAGGTGAACTCAACTAAAATTTTTTACACTTTAAAATTAAAATTCTAAACTTTCAATATGCAAGCAAAAATTAACTTACATGAACAGCTCAATTGGTAGCAATGTAAAATTTACCACAAGAGACCAAGCATCAAGTCAATATATATTTAAAAAGTTATTATTTTTATGATGATTTTACTTTCAAGTTTCAACCAGTATAGTAACTTTTATGATTACTTTTTTAAAAATTAAGTGTATAGACAAACATTTTTTTAATTAAAATTTGCCTTCTATAATAATAATAATAATTATTATTATTATTATTATTATTATTATTATAAAAAATTATAACTTTAAACGGCAATTTTCTAGATATACAGCATTTCTTTAAAGTAAGTTTATAATGACACTACACATTTATTAATTTACATAGAGACAAAGCAAGCCAACTAACTTCATATCTACCAAAATAGTCTTTTAAAGCAACACATTTTTAAAATGAAGTACTGAATTTGTTGAATTTTAAATTGATTATAACATTTGGAGATAAATGTTAAAACTATAACAACATTAATTTGATGATATCACCCTCTTCCCTGTCTTTTGACAGAATCAGTAAACAAAAATGAGCCCAGCATTAGACTGAACTTTTAAGGAAAAACGCAGAGAAGAATACCTAATGCATTCATCACCATTCAAGCTTAGCAACTTATCTACCTCTACCTTGTAAACCTAAAGATACTATGAGAGTTACATTTATGCGGTCTATATCAATGTCTATGTCGGTACGAGTGCCAATATTTGGTTTTTTATGACTCCGATGCACTTCTGAATTTCAGTATAAACCGGGAGGTTCTGTGAACAACGCGGCTGCAGGCTTGCAACTGCAGAATCCAGTATTTTGGCCACCCCTGCGGGAGGAAACTCTCTTTCTGTACACTTCTGCAATTATTATCGAGTACAAAAGTCAGACCGAGAAAAAAAATTCTTCAAAATGGGATCGCGGGAATCACAACGTTTGATACACACACAATGGTTTACCTGAATCATAAGAAAAGTTGCAACGCATCGACTAATCAGCTCTGAAGGGATATCTGCCTCGTTTCCATTCACAGCGTTGTTCAGAGTAGAATCAGGGGCCTACAACAATACAATATTTTAAAATCGGAGGATCAGAGTAGCTAGTAAGTATGTTGAAAAATGAAATGTGTTACAGCCAACAAGCAAGAATGATCTTGTGGAATCTGATTGTTTAGATAATCTATAGCACCCACCACATTCTCGGTAGTGCTCTCCATTCCATTAAATTCCTGGACAGAAAATAAGACACTTGCATAGGATTGTTGCAAAAAGTGCCAAGAGTAGTAACGAGAGGTTACATGCAACAAGGTGTCATATAAAATAGGCTTTTAAAAACAACGAAAAGTTGATACAGGTTTCGGGATTGATGCTGTGGTTGATTAAAACAAGTGTGCCCTACTTAAGAGTTATCCTCTGAGTGCCTATTCAACATTAGCCATATCCATCCAAAGTATAAGCCTTTAAGCAAGAGTTTCTATACCTGCAAAGCAGAGTCTACCATTATCTGCGCTTTTATTTTTGAACTTTCAATAGTCTCATTGACATGTGATCCAGGTTCCTGAGCTTGGCCTGTATAATGGTCATAAGTGTTCAACATATCACCAGGATCACAAAAATTAGCAACGGGCCCTGGTGACAAGTTATCTTGATATGTGTTCCTTTGTCTCAAATGAAGCAAAGCAGAAGAAACCTGCCAAGCAAAACAGGTTTAGCAATTCCACCTAAGGAAAGTAGCATGTAATCTCATCAAAATGTTGACCACATGCCTGCTTATTTACTTCCTTCAACTGTAATACTATTGTGGCATATTGCTTTCTGAAAGGCTCCAAGTCCATAAGAGTGCAGTCACTGCTCTTTTGGTCTTCCATCACATCATCATTCATGTGCCTCAATTCAGAGATCACGGCATGCTAAATGTTCAATCAAAGCCCATGAGCTATCTTCTATTTTGCACATTAATACTAAACTCTTATAAATAATCAACTAGATAAAATGCAAATGCTAGTAAGAGACAAGGAAAACACAATGAAGTATTTGACAGTGAGTGACATAAATTACATTTGCCTATTGCAGTCATCCACTTGCAAACAACCAAACACTAACAGCCTCTTCATGGAAAAGAAATTACTTGGAATATTGATTCCATTGTTTTGGTTTATGGAAAATAAGTTATTGGGAATAATTAGTAGAACAACTCAAATGCCCATAAATAATAAAGATATGTCAGGGTAATATAGGAATGTATCTTTTCTCCCAAAAGGCGTGGAAAATAAAATACCAAAGGAGAGCAAGGAATTTGAGGAATTCATAAACCATGGAATAAATTCTCCCATCAACCAAACAAGGTAAGATTATCCCAGGAAAATATTTTCTTGTGAACCAAACTGGCCATAAGAGATGCCTGAGTAAATTAATCAGTGATATACCAGTCCTGTCCTCCAAAAACCATTCTGCTTTCAGCTTTGTTTGGGTTGTCCCATGAAAACTGTTCCTTATATCTGTACTATAAAGAAAATGTTTTTTTCTGGAATGATTTCCAACAACACCACCCTCCTGGTCTTAAATTGGAGTCAAGGATGAAGAGAATGGTGATGCAATTATTTTATTTTAACAGTAACATTAAATAAATATGGTTTATCAAACCTGTGATTTTTTTCAAATTGATTGCTTTTGAGAGATACAGGGAGTATTGGCATAACACAAAAGAAACAGATGTCAAACATCAACATATGCAAAAAAGTAATAAGTTAAAAATTAATAACCTTTTTATCAAGGGCATGCATCAGCTCAGCAAGAGCACGAACATCAGCTTCTTTTGCTTGATGCTGAGCCATTTTACTAGGCTGAGAATATGCTGTGGCAGGTTCCATTGTCCCAATATTTGATTGCCAGTCAGCATTTGAGGTTGTCACCTAGTTTAGAAGGTTATAACAGATATTTATTAACTCTGGGGTGATCCATCACAGCTTCCTTCACTCAATCAGCACTTAAAATGTTAGTGCAAACATATTGATTCCCACCAAGAAGTGAAGCTCAGGGTGTCATGAATATCCCCTCCCTCACAACTCTTCATAAGAATAACCATAGAAGGAAAAGTGGAATAGGCCAGCATGGTGTGAGGATGAAACATTTACAATGTTATATTGAGCCAAAAGTTTCCAGAATATTGCTGACTTTCTAAACAAAAATCCCTCTAAAACAATGCAACAAGTTTCTATTCCTGCCTTTATACGAACCAGAAGGCTTAGAATTTAGAAATCTTTTTTGTCATTTATCACATTCAAGTTTATGGACACAAGATATCCTCGCAATATGGGTTACTAAAGAAGAAAAAGGAAGAGGAATAATGCTGACCTTTGTCTGTGTTAATAGATTGTTAATGGCAAAATTCATTGGAGATAAATTAAGGAAACCATCACCATTCTCCAGAACTCCTGATGAGAATTTCATACTCTCATTTGATTGAGCTTTCACTTTGTGCTTAGGGGTGTTCTCAAATGACAAGTCCAAGGCATCAATGTGCCCGGCGAGTAATGTAGGCATGTTCTCATATGGATTTTGGGGCATGCAATCAATATCCTGCCAAAGCATAAAGAACTGCATCAAGCTATCTTCTAAAAATAAAAAAACAATAGTAGCAAAAGAAACAATTCAGTATTCATGTCAAAGGACATTATATACATGTGAGTATACTATTATTCTAAATTATGGCCAATCACAGGTTTATCGTATCCCAGCAACTATATACACAAAAGCTTCATTAAATTTGAGAAGATTCTGTCACTCAACTCTATTAAGAAACCCTTGACATTGATTGGAAAAGCATTGTGCAAGAAAAATGTGGTTTTGCCATTGTACTTTAGGGTCAAATATGAAATTCAACCAGTGTTAAAAGTCAGATGAGTCATCCCCAACTTTCTTGGTGACGCAATCAGCTAAATATATGAGTTATGACAACAATCCCAAATTTAATTATAATTTTTATTAATAAGTTTCAGATTATAGTCCAAAATTAAAATTTTCAAATCCAATGACAAATATTTACAGAGTTCAAATCTTTATAGCACTAAGTTCAATATTGAAAGATGCATTACCTGGACAAATTCAACCCCAAGATCAGGAAGGTCAAACTGAATCCGGCACCTGGAATGATCAACTGTCAGCACACTTCCATCATGAATTTCCATTGTCTTAGGGTGGATTGCAATGACACGTTGTCCAACTGATAATGGCCTTGCAAGATCAGTGGGTAATCCTTCCCTGGTACCCTCACATAGTTCGGTGTAATGTCTTCTAACAGATTCACGATATTGATTTAGCTTCTCTTTTTCCTCCTTCAAGAATTGCACAGAAAATCGCCGTGGTTTGCCAAGAGAACTGCACCACCATGCTCAAAAATGATCCGTTATAGAATAATCAGTTGATAAGAAGTTCACAAAAACTCATGTTAAGAAATAGAATACAAATACCTTCTTATGACACTCCATTCAACACGAGTTAACCTTGGGACATGCCCTAATCCAACATGATGCAAGTATTCAACAAACTCCTTTTTAGCAAACCAAGGATAATCAATTGCACTGTAAAACCACTCAAACATACACCACTTCCGTACATGATCATCAGAAAGACAATTAGAGAGCCTCTTCTGCATGCCATGTTGAACGCAATACAATTATTGTTAAAAGAAACATGCATGAATATAATTAAAAGAAAGTTCAAAGGATAAACAAAATAATATGACATGAATCAACAAACCTTGAGATTGGACACTTTGTCATGGACTGAAGCAGAGGGTATGTCATTGTTGTCATCCAAAATTTTATCAGGAAGCATCAAATCTTTTTGCTTTTGTGGTTTCTTCAGTTCAATCTTACGCCTGCTTCTGACTTTAGTACACAAGGTAGCCCCATCCGGTGCAGGGATTTCGGCAATTGGTTGAGCTGAATCACTTCCATTAATCCCTGGGTCAGCACTAACGGAATGTTTTTTATTCTTTATAACTTTTGGTGTTGCATTTTGAGAAGACCTTTTACCCTTATTGATCAACTTCTTTGGTGCCTCCTTTGTCTATAAGAAAATGGAATCATGTCAAATTGGTTTGTTTTTAAAAGCTTCAGAATCAGCTAAAATATAACAGGCATGGACAGCTCAAAGTTAGCCCAAAATTAAAAATAAAATAAGAGAGAGAGCTACTTCAAAGCAAAGAAGACCAAAAAGCTCAGTTCATGAAGTTACTAATTAAAGCATACTACTTAGTTTTTCTTCTGTTTTTTTTCCATAAGTGTAAGTGCTCTGTGTCCTGCATAGATTTTTTTTTTTTTTATCTGTGCCAACATGGTGTCCACTTTCTCCCACTAAACTTCTTTTTTCATTTTTCATATATTCTATCCTAACTTAAAAACGACAAATATCCTTTCTAGTAGCATACCATCCTTGTGTCATCAACAAGAGACACTTCCATGTCCTAGTTTATTAGACATTCATATTTTACACGAGTCCAACAAGAAATGAAGAAACTCAAAGCCAACAGAACTCTAGAGACTTAAAAAACGCTGCTATATTAACTGCTATACTTAATACACATTCATAGATCAAGCTTAACTCGAAGTCTCAATAATTTTAAACATCATGTTCATCTAAGCTCCAAAAAGAAAATATGTAAAAAGAAAAAATTAATCAATAAGAAAACAATTTTTTTGCAAAAAAAGCATAGATACCTCATACTCCTGAGATTCAGAGAGATAATTACTGGGACAAGCTTCACTTGTTTGCATCTGCAAAAAATGCTTCAAAACTTTACTCATTCTATCACAAAGAACATTGTTGAAAATATCAATTATTTACTATTGCCTATTGGGCAGACTTATATCTCATCTTACCTTAGATACCAACTTTTTTGGTGTTTTCCTCACCTCCGTTGTTTCAGGAGACGCAATAGCATCACATGAAACCTTTACATGTTTTGATGCTTTACTAGAAGCAACCTCAATTCCCGAAATGGGTCGACTCCATTTACTTTTAATCCCTGATGGTCCACAGTTATCCCTTTGAAAGTTTTTAGGAATAGCTTCTAAGGACTCAGGTTCACCATTATGATTATTCTCATCTTTGACCTGGTCTGTTGACTCTTGAATGACAACAAAGGAGTAAGAACACTGTTGCAGATGCACCATGCAAATCCAAAAATGGGAACAATGATTCAAAGTACACAAAATCTTAATGATATAAAGTGCCAAATGATTTTTCAGGGCAAACTGTGTAGATTATGCAAACCAATGGCAAAAAAGTTGCAGTTTCTTCATCCTTAAACAAAGTACACTTGAAATGGGTTAAACAAGCCATTTAAATGTGAAGGATAGGCTTACAAATTTTAGAAAAGTTGGTTTTTTATTGAGATTTGGCAGCAGATAAAGCAAGCCAGGACGTTTCAGTAGAATGTCTCTGTCAGATAAAGAGGGGGCAAAGAGAGAGGGAAAGAACATAGGATTCAGAACATAAGTTGAGATAATATCTTTTGATGGCACTGATGCACACCACGTATATCCAATTCATGTATTCTCACATAATTGCTAATAAAGCAAAAAAAATAAAAAAGCAACTGAAAATAAACAACAGCTTGGTGCTATATAACTGGCACTGACAAATATTTGAAATGAAACTTTGTCCAAGAAAATACACATTTTGCATAGCTCTTTTTTAATTAGTCAAGCATTCAACATCAAGAATAAGAAAGATGTATAACTGTATTCAAACATCAAAGTCAGATAATAAATTTCTTTTCAATTAGAAAAGGGAAAGCATGGAGATGCACAGACATGGATAATGAAATCTTAAGTTGCAGATTGGAAGTGTTAATACAATGCTGAAAAGCCAAAAGAGAAAATTTGTTTATCCTCACCATCATCATTTTCTGCTGCAGGCATCATTAGGGATAGCTCAGCCAAAGTTTGTAGAGCATCAAAGGTAGAGCCTGCATCTGTATATAATAATTGAAAGTCAACATTGGCAGGAAGTGTGCAACGATTTATGACTTCTCTTTAATACCCAAAAGATAATATTATAGAAAAATAATTTTGGATTTGAATCACAAAATCAGAAATTCAAGTGGAAGCAATCTCTTTTTGTACAATTCTGTAGACAACAAGTTTGATGAAAGGAGGAAATATTATACCGTTAAGTCATAGAAGGCATGAATGTTAAGGTCCACAAAGTATCTAAAATACTCTCTCCATCTCATTTTATGTGTCAGTTAAGAAGACTTGACTCAAGTTATTTACAATTCAATTTTTCATAATATTTAGTTTAGAGTTAGTATATAAAATTTATATATTTGTAAACTACATGAAAAATATTATTAAATACAAAAATTTTAATTTAAAATTTATAAGAAAATGATAAAGAAAATAAACAAAGAAAGAAGAGGTGGTTTGACCAATGAACAGTAAACATGACAAGTAAAATGAGATAGAGAGAGTAAATGAGTAATAATTTAACAAGTCTCATTATAGTAAATGTATCACTGGATGCTGTCTCAATCAATTCATACTTGCATAATTATGAATGAAATTCTATTTATGGGTATAAAGAGCAGTTCTTAAGTATTTGTTTTAGCAAATAATTCATGTTCTTTAATTTGAATACAATAGACATCCCTTGCATTGGCAAAATAAAGAAAAAGCTTTATGCAAAATATATCTTTCAATGAAGGAATCAGGGATGCAAATTCTTACAGAAACCAAGAATGTCATTGGTTTATATTAAGAGCCAGATTTATAAACTAATTCTTAGAACTCATGCCATTGGAATATCTCCACTAGAACCTAAATCAAGCCCAAGAATAAACTCATGCAAACATGTAAACAAATTAAATGAATATTTTATAGAAGGCATTGGAGAAAAATCACCACACCTCTTTGGAAAAGAACCTTTTTGCTCCTCTTTCTAAATCCCTGTGAACAAGTCTTTGAAACTTTACCATTCAGAATCTCCATTTCAAGTTTCTTTCTTACTGCACCCAATCTATGATCTTCTGCACCACTACATGCTTCCTTGATATCATGAAAATTATAGTCACCACTTTCCCCAGCTTCCAACTTTTTCTCATTTAGTCTTCTCCCTTTTTGCATTGTTTTGCCAACACTTCTAGGTTCCATCAAATAATTCCTACAACTAGATAACTCTCCAGTATCAGCTTCCATGCTTCCTTCTCTGTCCATTTTACTACTGAGAACCTTGGCATTGGCTATTTCCAGATTAGCATGCTGCGTTGACAAAAAGTGAGCAAACAAGGTTAAGTATTTTTTAAATTTTGTGCGCAAGAAACCAACAGAAGAGTTCAGATCAAAGTCATTACATTGCTTTCAGTGGTCCATGCAGGAGAGGACAAAGCACTGTCTGTTCCATGATTAGGTGTTTGAGAAACCTGAGGAGAACCCCCTCTGTGTGAAGCTTCTGCTAAAGCCAATGCTATTTCACGTGCAACTTCATCATCATGGGCATCTAAATTTATTTTCAAAGCTTGTCTACTTGGAGAAAAATACTTCTTGGCTTTAAAATTTTCATTAGAACGTGATACTGGAAACCGTGGTGTCCTCTTTCCTACAACACGAGTCTGGTCCCCTGAAAGAAAATTCCAGAGAATCAACAATATTACCCCAGCATTAATCCATTAATAATAAAGAAAACCATAATCCTACTATGGACCGGAAGAGGTCCAAAGGAGTGCAACAGAAAGAAATTTGGAATTTGAAATTCAATTTAACATGAAAGGAGACTCAATTAAATCCAATAAATCCTCATATGTAATGCATATAAAGACTGATCCATGAGAAAACTTGCATTGTCAGGTCATTAAATGTAAAAGCATAATTCCTTTGAAGACAATAACTTATTCTTTTTGGTTTTCTCAGGGGAAAGGATGCACAACCTTTTGAGCTTTTGCTCTTCAATAATTCCAGGCAATCGTAACCTGATGCAACTGTGGATGGATGCAAATCAGATTCTTTACTAGCCTGAACTTTACACCGAGCGCGTTTTTGAGGCTTTCGAGTTGTTCCTGCACCCTCATTGTTTTCCTGATCACTATCGCTTCCAACCTGTCATCACTCACTTTAATTACTCAGTCACCATAACATAAAAGCAATGAGCCAATTCATACTTTATAAATTTCCTTGTTTAGAAAGCCATTCATAGTATCTCACCAAGTTGCAGTAGTGATCAGTCATCATTGCAATCAACCCAACAACAGAAGCAATCCCCTCAGGAAGAGATAAGTAAGCCTGAATTTACAACAGCATGTGAGTTACAAAACAGTGATGCAGGGATTATATACATAAATGGTACCATAAGCCCATTCAGCCATTCTTTGTTCACAGTTGATAAAAATGAAAGTTCAAGATGACCTGAAGATTAACATTCCAAAAGTCAAAGAAAAAGCAAACCAAGCAATGCTCAGCATACAGCACTTAAGGACAGTAATTGAAAGGATCTTAAGTACAATAAATAAATAAATAAATAAATATTGATGCAGGTTTTATAAGTTGAATCATGAATGGAATGTATAGAGACCCATTGGAAGGCCTAGATATATACTGGTCTTCCTTCTATAAATATTGTTTTTAAAAATGAATATTTGAATAAGAGTTATTTTCCTCCCCCATCCCCGTTCTCTTCTTCTCCCAAAACTCTTGGTACTATCTTGTCCGTCCACAATCCACATTCAAACAACCATGTTTACCCTATTCATGGTGTAAAGAGCCTCCACCATATCAGCTGATCGGTTTTGGACTGCTGCTGCCACCTGCAAATAAATACAAAACAACACTTAAAAGGTAAATAGGCACAGATTAACCACAGCAAAAACATGCCAGTCTAGATTAATTAATGAAAAGAATAGGAAAATCCTGACTGCTCATGAATTGTGAAAAAATCCAGATACATGCAACCTATTTAGGAGATAAATTAAACCATTAGTCAAAAAGGAGACTTCTTTTTTCCCTTTAGAAATTACCTAAAGGAAATGATTTCATTTGCAAAAACTGAGCTTTGATCCACACAAAAATTAAATCAGGAAGAACCAACCTAGAAAAATGCAAGTGTGATACTCTGATCTGAACTAACCTTAGACCAATTAATTCAAACAAAACCTAGTCCAATGTTAGAGAAGTAGAGAACCATGGTGGGAACTAAAATGCTCACTTTTTTCCAATCTTTATTATACTCCCGGTATGCATCATAGAAACTCTCCAGCTCTTCCTTGCTCCATTGAGGACCTAACATGTCAGAATACTTCCTCTTCTGCAATTTAACAGGAAATTATTGATTCAAGATGCTTCTTTCTAAAGCTATTTATATGATCAATAAAAATGCAAAACAGCAAATGAAGTTATGAATCACTTTCACAACAAATAAAGCCTAAAATTCACATTGGCTTGGCCAAACAAAAAAATTCCCCTTTTTCTTGTTGTGGAAAATGATAGACAACAGCATCTACATGTATATAAGTGATCCCTTGCTAGTTGGAACCTTTTACTGTTTTATCCTCCACATACACTTTGATAGTGTGCAACTCCTGTACTTTATCCTTGGTTGTGTACTCAAGTACTAAAGATTGCAAATTGTTTAATCCTAATTGTATTAGGGATGTAAGCAAACTGATGGACTCATTGAACAGTTCAGGTCAAAGCTCATTTGTGTTGCAAATAAAAGAGTTCAAACAAAATTTTGAAGCTCTTTTGAATAATGAACTAAGCTTGAATAGACCCTTATGCTTAGTGTTGCAAAAAAGGAAACTAAAGGTTAAAAACAGAGTTTTATATTCAAAACAACTGTTTTCCAACTTGGAAAACAGAAAATGGAAAGCTGGAGAATGTTCCATTATTTTATTACAATTTGTTATTTTATTTCTCATATTGTTTTAACTATTAGTTAGCTAGAATCTTATAACAAGGTTTGTAACAGGTCTTCAGGTGTATTTTCATTCCTTGAATTCATGAAAATTTTAGTTGATTCTGCTATTGTTGTGTCCATTACATAGCGTCGTAGTGGGTTCGCATCACCTAAGTCGCTGATACCATGAGAAAATGAAAGATAAGAAAAGAATTCTTAACTTTTCTTGTATCGTGAATTGATAATTCAATATAGTATATAAAATATCACAATTGGGGAAAAAACTAAAAAACTATTTAAAAAAAAAAAAAAAAAAAAAAAAACCAACAACAACAACAAAAACAAATTGACTCTCCTAATCTATTTACAACTCATACAGTTCAATAATAGCTTGGTTCGTAAACAAATGGGCTTGAACAGTTGAACACTGTAAAAGCTAAACGGGCAAGCTCAAAAAAAACCCTTTTGTTTGACTTTGGCTCATTTACACCCATATCATTTTGAAACAAATTGGTATTACAACTCTGCAAATTATAATTTTCAAAACTTGAACATAAAATACCTTTCATAAGAGTCCATAATTATTGGCCTTGAGCACATATCCATAAATAGAAAGATAATATTGCCAATAAATAGTAAATATGAGGTGCTATATATTGACAAAAGAAAAGTCCATTTGAGATGCATAAAGAAGAAATAGAATCTTAACCAAACTTACCCGTTGCATGTTCTTTTTAGAACTATCTCCATCATTACTCAGGGAGACATCATTTCTATTAGAATGTCGTTTATTTAAGCTCCTTGGTTGTCTTGGTGGGGCCATAACTAAGATTCTGCAATGATATACCGAGAAGAAAATGCAAATTCCAAAGTACAACGCCACATCAGTGATCAGTGATCAGTCATACTCATTCGTCAAAACAACCAAAGTTTCAGCAAATCAAAAGTCAACCTAGTAGAAACTCAACCATGTAATTATTTTGATGAATGCATTGAGATTTTAGAAACTCAAACCAAGTAGCATATTCCAAACAGTTTATTATTTTGTATCCACATTCTGGCAAAGTTCCATTGAAACATGCCACTTTATTCAATTGTTTATGGGAAGAAAAAGAAAATGTTACTAAAGAAGAGAGTAGGAACAGAATCTTATATGCTTTTTTTCACCACTAAGGCCTCTTTACATAAGTTCAAAAAGCAGCTAGCAATTTCATAAATTTTTTTTTCAAGCATAACTTCTCAGTTTAAACAATTCCAATCATATGCCCTAATTACCCACCAATGCAGTAGCCCATATCTAGCTAATTCAGAAGGATCAAGATGAGCCTCAGGGCTCAGGCCGTCAGATAACTCCTCAAACAGTTCAAATCCGCACAAGAGTTCAAGTGAAACTTCCTAATAAATCAAATTTTATACCTGAAACCAAGATCATCAAATTGATGCAAAATAAGCTATATGTACACCCCCACATCAAATTCAAGTTACACAAAATAGCTTCAAACTAAATAACCAGTGTGTTAATCGTTACAATTCCATCCGATTAACCCAATAGCTCGAAAAATCCATTCCAACAGCTAAAAACGCTAACCAATCCATGCAGTACACACACCGGCAGTGCAATTAATCGAAATAAAAATTTTAGAAAAATGCTTCAACCAGAAAACTCGAAATTTAAAAAATGACCGAAATCAAAGAACGATCCGGAAAAGCTCACGGAAACGCAGGAAACAAAAAAAATCAAATTCTCAGTACAAATCACTTGGAAAAAAAAAACGCACCGAAGAAAAATACAAACAAATAACAGTTCGTTTACTTACAGGACAGAAAAATCCACGCGTCTGAAGATTCTTCTCAATCAAATTCAAATTTCACAGCACAAGTGAGTGAAAATTGAGCGGCGAGTGGGAGCATAGACACGAATGGGAGATTTATAGAGACTAAAATGGGGCTTCTGGGAGCGCAAAGCGGGGTGGGTGACCGAGAAGAAGGAGAAGAAGTAGCAGTAGAAAGATGGATTTTGAGGGTAATAGCCGCGAAACTGCATTTGTATTTTGTGGTTAGCTGCGTTTTTTAAACGACATTAATAATAAGGAAATTTGCACTTTTGGTCCCATATTATAGAGTAATTGTAAATTTAGTTGTTACTTTATAGATATTATTACTTTTCATCTTTAAATCATAAATAAAGTGGCATAGATAATTGGTCCTTCAATTAACAAATCATTCAAATTTAACGATTCCTCTTTAATATACACTATTGATTGATTGATTAATACGGAATATTTATTATTAGGAAAATGGATCAAATTGACCCCTAAACGTTATATGAAAGGGAAAGCATGTCCCTGAATTTTAACAAAAGTCAAATTAAGCACATACATTTGTTATTTTGATGCATCCGGACCCAATAACTAGTTAACCACCGATGGTCACCGGTCACATTTGTCGCCACTAAAAAAGGCAATGCCGGTCGCCTTCTTCCTCAATTGAAAAAGGCAACCTCTGCACCGCTTTCTTCCTGAAGATAGAAGAAGGAAGCGTCGGCCGCTTTCTTTCTCAAAGGAAGAAGCGCGATCGTCACATTCTTCCTCCAAAAAAGAAGGCGACGCTGACCGTTTTTTTCTTTAGTTGTCGCCTTCCTCCTAGAAAATAATCCTCTGAAGAAGAAGACGGCAATGGTCACCTTATCCGGTCATGGAGAAGACGACTTGCAGACGCCTTTTTTTTAACCAAGACGGTCAACAATGGAATGCAATGGCAATTCATTAAAATTTTACTAGTAACACGTTGGTTACCGGTAAATAGGACTTATTTGACTTATTTTAATAAGTTCATGTGTTTAATTGCACCGTTTTAAAGTTCTTGCCTAATTATTTTTTTGTATAATGTTTAATGGTCTATTTGACCATTTTCCCTTATTATTATTATATTGATATTGATTTTTATATTCAACGAGTTAGGGTGTACAGTAACATTATTTTAGAAATATTTAATTTGCTAGTGATATATAATGCAAATTACACGTGCAAAGTATGGTGTATGTAATAGTTAAGAATTAACTAGTCTCGGTTAGTCGGATTACTTTGAGATATGTGGAGCTAAGTGTTGCCCTTATCTTAGCTTTAGACAAGAAGAAAGAAAGAAAGAAAAAATTAAAACTCTTTTATAGAGACCTACATCGGCTTTTATGGAGTACTTGATGAAACATATGTTGGGCTTCCGTTGTTGAGTGGCACGTATCTCTGTACTAGTTTTTTCTACGCGCTCGCGAAGACTTGTGCCCAATATTTAAACTCAATTAGTAAATCATTTTGAAATAGATATAATGCATTTTTTTTAGTTGTCAAAGTTTCGTAGATATTCGAGTAAAATTTTTGTTGTGTATGTATTTGAAATTAATACAAGAAATTCAAATTCATTGTGATGAATATATTCCACTGTAATTTTAAGGGTACGCAACGTTGTATTAAATATTTTTGTCTTTGAAAATGAATAAAATTTGTTTAAATATAGTCTTCTTTTTTTTTTTTTTTTGAGAAAAAATATAGTCTTCTTCTAATTAGAGATATATCCCTTATAAATTTATATTCATATATGGATATACATAATACTTGATTTCAACTATCTCAATTCAACAACTTCCACAGATTGATATTCAAAAATCTTGTCCTAATTCGATTAACTGCAAATGCATTATATTGCTGCTCATTTATAATATTAATATTTTTAAATAATAGTGTGTGTGTATATAATACAACGTTGAGTACCCTTACTGAAAATATAATTATAGTTGTATATATATATATATATATATGTATGTATGTATGTATGTATGTATGTATGTATATGTATATGTATATATATATTAATATTATTGAAGTAAGAATTATAGAAATGATAAATTATTAAATATAACTATGGTAATATTTAATTAAAATATAAATGAATTCAAACTTACCATGGAAGAATGTAAGAAAAAATATTGTGTGTGCATGTGCACGGTAATTATAATGTGAAAAGATAACAGAAGTTATAACGGTAGGGATATTTCTGTCCAAAAAATTATGTAATACAACTTTTATAGCATAAGGTACAATAAAAATTAACGGAAAAAACGGACATAAATTAGGGGTATAATCTGAATTGATACTTATTATGTTTTTAGATATTGTGGTCCGCTAGACCAATTGTCTGAATTGAACTACCCGATATTGATGAGACAAGATGGAGTTAGTGATGACTGATGAGTGACACGTGTAACTTGATGGGAGGCAAGGTCGTCGATCTTAACGAAAGGTCAGAATATATAGGTTCCAATAACTGTAGAGAGGGTTGGTAAAGGTTATACAAGGGCCGAATGTATAACCATATGTCCGTATAGCCCCCATCAACTAGGCTTAAAAATGAACAATATAACTCGCTAATTATATAAACAAAATCGTGCAAAAGCAGTTATTGACATGCATTTCTAATCAATAAGTGATAGAATTGGATTGTAATTTGAGATACAAAAAAAATATTTATGTGAAATTTCATTAATAACAATAGTCAACTATGATTTTTAAAGAGTAACATCAATAACATTTATTGATAACTACTCGAGAATTGCAAATAGTGTTGCTTATAATACAAGGAATAAATGAGCTATTATTTTATAACTTTGAGTTAAATTTTTATTTTCATTTTCAATAATAATGATCAATAATACTTCTAAGATGGTATTTAGTTCACCAAATATTATATTAACCTAAGAAATGAAATTACTTCTAAAATATAATGTAAAATTAAATGGAATCATATTACTTTAAACTTTAGATTACGTAAATCAAGCAATGTAATATTTTTTTTTGAGTACTATAGTCTCTGTTATATGTAGTATTGTCCATATATACTTTCTTAACTTACCAAAGCCCAACAAGCCTACTGAAGCCCAACAAGTCAAGTCAATAACGCCCCACCTTTTATTTGGGAGAGTCACTCCATTTAACCACAAGGTCTTTGGCATATAATATTACATTTTTCACATTATGAGAATAGGTGAATAACCTCATATTGCTTGAATCAAACCCCTAAAAGTGTAGGATTTGTGTTTCAATTTATTAAGGAGTACTATTACTTTGAGTAAATTATAGTTCGCCCCACTATGATTGTACTTTAGTCACTTTACCCACCTATACTTAGCACTTTGACTTGTAGTGAGGTTAAAAGTACCACTCAATTATCATGTGCTGAATTGCTAAACAGAATGCACTTGATCAAAATGTAGAGTGTGTTTAGTTGGCACAGGATAATCAGAATTGGAATGAGAATCAAATACATATTCAGCAGTGATAATGGATTTTGGTGAAAGTATTTTGCATGTTTGGTAGTATGGCGGAATTGAAATGATTACTAATATTGATATTTGGTTATGTATGACCCTATAATGGGAATAAAGGTTTTAAAAATAAAAAAATAACAAATTAAGACAATTGATCATAATATATCAACATTCAAAACACCAATATGAACAAAACAATTCAAAACAAAAATCTAAAAGCACTAATCCAAACTTAAAAATCAGATTACCAATAAAATGAAATAATACTCGTTTTTAATTAGGGAATGAGTTTTTAATTGAAGGGATACTCAAATTTCATAGTTGTGTTTTAAAAAGTTGTCAATCAAACACTAACTATGATTTTGATTCTTATTCTTAGGGTGTGTTTGGAAAGCAGGAAAATGACTTCTGGAAAATGTTTTCTGGAAAATGAGTCATTTTCCAGAAGTCATTTTCCTTTCTAGTGTTTGGCTACACAGCATAAAATTGTCTTTGTGTGTTTGGATCATTTTTCCAGAAAATGAAAAGAATTGTATACTTCAACAATATTAAGGCAACAAATACTTTAACAATATTCAATCACAAAATGATTCTAACAATAGCTATATTTAACAATAGCCAAATAACAATTATGTTCTTTAGATTTGTTATTAAAAAAAAAAAAAAAAAACTTTGAAACCAAAATTGGTTTTCGGAGTTGGAAAACCACACTGTTTCCGACTTGGAAAACCAGATCTGTGGTTTTCCAAGTCGGAAACAGTTTGGTTTTCGACATAGAAAACCACAGATCTGGTTTTCTATGTCGGAAACCATTGGTTTCCGGCAACCGGAAACCATGTAGTGGGGAAAAAATTAAAGAAAAAGAAAAAGGGAGAGGTGGCGGTGGTGTAGCAAGGAAGAAGATGAAGGCAGAGTTGTATAGATAGACGGAAATGGAGTGAGAGGCATGAATGGAAAATGACTTCCCCTCAAAAAAAGGGGAAGTCATTTTCCTAAAAAAAAAGCATATTTTCCATTGACTTGATTTGATTTTCCATTGACTTTTATTTTCCTTGTGTTGCCAAACATTGGAAACCCGGAAAATAATTTCCGGAAATCATTTTCCGGGTTTCCAAACACACCCTTAGTATGTAAACCCATGAACCAAATACACCCTTAGTTAAGAATTAAACCACCATTCAATAGAACTTCTTTTGTAAATTCAGAAGCCTTTAATTTTTCAAAAATTTTTTTTTCTCATAATTAATTATTTTTCAATTTATAAAATAAAAAAAATTACAGAGTATTATAAAGAACTTTTATGGTCATATGCTATTTTTGATAGCGGATTGTATCAAGTACTCTAATGTTAGTATTCATACTATATGATGCAACCCAATATACTTGTGTGTGTGTGTTTTTTTTTTTTTTTTTTTTTTTTTTTCTGAGAAACAATATACTTGTGTCTTTATACTAGATTCTGCAACATGACATTAATATCAATTCACGCCATTTATGAATTTTATATATTTTTTTAGAAAATTAAACTCATAAACATTTTATTTTGCAGCATTGAAGCGCAAAAACAGTTTGGTAACCTATAATTGCAGGTCATGAAGGTTCCGACGACCCTCTGATCAATTTTTGGCAAAAATTTTTGGTCAAATTGTTGCCGGTCGCCGGTGTTTGACAAAAAATTTTCGCCGAAAATTAGTTGGAGGGCCACCAAAACCCTAGTGACTCGCAATTATAGGTCACCAAACGATTTTTGGGTTTCAATGCTACAAAATAAGATGTTTATAGGTTTAGTTGCAATTTTAAAAAAGTTTAAAGGCCTAATTGATTTTTTGAGTAAAGATCATGGGCATATTTGAGCCTTTTTCATTTAATTATTTTTTAAAGAAATCAATATCATTGTCATTTAAAGATCTCAATTAGAAAATTTTAATGATATATATTTTTATATATTAATTTATTTATACAAAAAGAAAAGAAGAAAAATAATTTAAGTTAAGAAAAAAAAAAAAAACGATACCTTAAATGCATGTTAGTAAATGTTACATACACTTTGGTCCATGATGCAACTATTGAGTATTCACGTAATTGAGGCCCATGAGGAATATATAACCAATTCCTTCCTAGTACACTACAGTATAATGAATCGTGACGATTTCAGTAAGAAACTAAGAATAGGTAGAAAACGAGTACATAAGACGATCCTTGTCCGCACATACTTAACTCATTGTTTAATATGCATACTTAACTCACTGTTTAATAGGCAGTATTTGAGGTAAGAAACGGTTCACAAGCTTAGCTCACTATTTATTTGATCATATATGCGAGAATCATTGAGTTACCATAATTTACATACTCACAAATGTTCTATTGGGTCAAGATATGAGAGACCCTTAAAATTGGAGATTCAATATCTTCTTCTTGTTCTTCTTCTTCTTTTTTTTTTTTTTTTTCAATTACTATGAAAACACCAAGATTTAGTGTAGTTGACAAGAGAAAAGGGGCTATATGCACATAATGTAGTTCTAAGTTTAAATCCATAATGCTCCATGACAATTTTGCATATATTTCCAAGTTTGAAGTCACTGCCTGTTTTTGAAAGCATCAGAGAAGGAGATCAAAGACCACTAAACAATCACAGCATGGTGGGAAGGTGCAAAAACAATGAAATATTGTTACTATCAATCTTAAAACCATCCAGAAAGCTAGACTCCCTGTCTGCAAATCTTCAATGATTGATTGTTTCACCAAATTAGTGGATGAATTCTCCTAAAAATTAAAAAATTGTCACCCAACTGCATTGCATCCGGAAGAGATCATAGCTTCTGCTTCTGAAGAAAAGAAAGAAACGAAGAATCTAAGTCGAAGTTGGATGGCTGCACGTACAAAGTTGATAGATTAAAGTCAGACAACCACCTTCTGTTTTTTGTTTTTACTTTCTTTTCTTATCATCTTGTTCCACTCCTTCTTTTGCTTCTTACTCTGCTTTTTTTTAGGCACATAAACTTTTATCCCCTCCCCACCGGTAGAATCCTGCAAAATTCATGACTCTTTAGAAGTTCAACATAGAATAAAGGCAAGGATGAGCAAAGATTAAAATTTGACCACTAATGTAAGCTAAAGCACCTCAGAATCAACAAAAGATTCCACATGATGAACTGTTCTTCCTGAACTAGATGTTCCACCTGTTCATTACAAAGTGAAAGTACAATATCATTACAAAGGTTGGTTGCACTTCTGTAAAACAGATGAATTCTAGACATTCATCGTAAAAATCATTTTGTGTGAAATAACTAATCACTATTTAGATATCGTAAATTAGACATTCATCTCTGCTTAACACAATCAAGAAAGAACAAATGAAGCTGCTTTGCAATGTGTTCCGTTTTATTAGGATCACCGATAACCAAGCTTAGCATAGTTGCTTAATTGCTTTACCCTTCACAAAGTAGAAAGGTGAAGGAGGATACCACACAACTGTCCTTCGCCAAAGGAACACAGCTGAGGATCAGTGGACATGTTTTGAGTTTGTTTGATAATTACAGTACTCCACAGCACTTCAACGAGTTAAATCAATCAATATCAATAATTATAGCACTTCTGTAACATTTCTAAGTTGATACCCCCCCAAAAAAAAGTCACACCTTCATATTTCTTCTGAGGTTCCAGGTTCAAAACAAAATGTTACAGCCTCTCCAGTAAATTTCACAACTTATGAGTTATGCCAAGATAAATATTAAAGAAACAGTAGCATCATGCATTCATGCATCAAACACCAGTTAAATATAGAAAATCAGTAGTCTCCTAATTTTTCTATCTGTTGGTGAACTTCATCTGCTTTATGAGCATAAAGTAAAAGCAAAAACAATAAACTTCCTACTTAATTCTGCATATGATGAAAGCATCAAGCCTCTATTGACTGGGATTAAGCAATATGTCAAAATGGGTAAAACATAGCTGAAAACACATGGAAATTTCACCTTTCTAAAAACAAAAGATAAGCAACAAATTAATCAAATTTAATGTTCTGATCCAAATACTAATATGCTTTATACTACTCTAGTATACTTCCAATGCTATATAAAAATGTATATGTACAATCGTATGTGTGTGTAGTTTGGAAACAAGTTTTTTTTTTTTTTTTTTTTTTTGTGACAAGGGAAACCGCAGCCACTACACGAGGGTATGTACCGGGTAAACTCCACCGGCTCAAACAAAGAAGGCCAATAGGCAGCTCACATTGAGAGTTGAACTTGTAACCTTGTGATTACCAAGTAAACTACCAGAACAACTTGACTTGGTTACCCCCTAACAAGTCTTGAATCTAAGTTAACACTTTAGGGACTAGGGTAATGATGTAGGACAAGGGAAACAATGCCAACAAGTGACAAAGAGAGAGAAACTCTCAAGAACCAAATTAACTCATAAATCTTCAAATTGTATTTAAAACTAAAGTTCCAACTTCCTAGATACAAAATCAATCTGTTAATTCTGTTTAAATAAAAAACTAGGAAAACTGAAGAGTTACAAATATTAAAAACATGCCTATGAGAACTACAGTATAAAATAAATATAATGGGAGAATAGAAAATACTAATAACATTTAAAGCTAATTCAAATTTTCTATAAAAAGTAGCCACCAAACTCCATATCTCTTAGATATCTCTTAGACTTCATGCATGTGACCATTTCTCTATTATTTCCTCAATTCCAGTTCTTCATCAGATAAGCCGCTAGGCTACAGGATGTTTGCCATTATAGCGAATTACATGCAAAAGGAATATTTTGAGAGACTAAATTGAAGCAAAAATCATACGATCAAGTACCTCTATTAGTATCCATGAAAATTAGAAGCAAAAAAAAGAGCAAACAAAGGAGCAATTACTTGATTGAACAGTCTCTTGAGCATTTTTCACTGCGAGTTCCACGAGTCTTGGATCAACAGAGGCCAATCCATTCGGCTCCTGCAATTTCCTCTCGAGGAATTTCGCCAAAGCTGCAGCCTTGTTCGTCTTTATAGCTCCCCCCGGATGAGCCAGCCTAAACACAAGCCCTAATTTATACTTTACGAGGAAAGGATATACATAATAATACTCCCGGATTGCGGGGGAGGGGTTTACCTGGGTTGAACACGAGGTGGAGGGGCAGATGGAAGAGGAGCGAATTTGCTTCCTCGAAGAGCCTTTCTTTCTTCTACGCTCAATTTTTCCATCATCTCTCTCTCGCCCGGAGTAGTCGGCGGCCGTCGTCAGCGGAGGAAATATCAAATATGTATACACGAATGCAACGGCGTTTTATATTCTTACGACGTCGTTAGACCACATTTCATATTTAATTAGGGATGAAAAAAACGAACAGAGCTTTAAAAAATTAGGTTTGTGATTTTGTGCCTGCGATAATCTAAGGGGGTGTATCTAATCAAGACTTTTAAAAAATTTTAAAATGATAATTTTAAATGACTTTTGCATAATCTTTCTAGACTTTTCTAGAATCTTTTAAATTTTCATCAACTTTGTAAGAATCTACAAATATTTGTAAGATAAACATTTATAGACTTTTAAAAAAATTTTCATATTAAAAAGTCTGCCGAAGTCATTAAAACTTTAAATTAAATACACCTTTACAAACATTAATAACTTCTATTAATACATTATTTATAATTTTATTACAAAAAAATATTTTTATAAATCATAAATAAATTAACACATTGTAAAAAATAAAAAAAATAAATATTAATTGTCACAAAAATAGATCAGAGTATATTATACACAAAGAAAATGCTAATTCATAATGAAAAACTACAGGAATGGAGAACTGAAGGCAAGAGTATAGATATAAAATCAAATTGCATAATGTGCCCACCGATCAGAGTATAAGTGCCTTGGTACTAACTGATTCCATAAAATTGTTTGTATCACTAACAAAGTTTCATGGGTTCATGGGGCGTCACCAGTGCCAAACAATTGAATACAACCTTCATAATTCCTGGGTTCATGGGACGTCACCAGTGCCAAACAATTGAATACACCCCCCCCCCCATAATTCTTGGGTTCGTGGGACGTCGCTAGTGCGAAATATAAGTTATTGATCTCAAGCATTCAATATCTAGAATCTGTCCACACGGACTCATGGGAAAAAGGTGTACTCACTTGAACAATGGTCATATTATATTTATGTTGATACTCTTCTAAATCACCCAAACAAAAACCATTTATGATCTGTTGCTAGAAATGGTTGAATCAACATTTAGATTCTGCGTGCGTTTTTGTCCACTGACCTACACAGAAAAAATGATTTGTATACACTAAACCCCAATTTTATACTTGTAAATGAATAATAAAAAAAGTGTTCAATCATGAATGTAGCATGTTATCTTCTATGTGTAGCCTGTCGAATAGCAAAGTAAACCAAGTTATTTTTATAAAGTTACTCATATATAATCAAGAATGCAGTCATCTCGTCAATCTGTCACCAGATAGTTATTTACCTTTTATTATAAACTTTACAAATGGATAATGAAAAATATGAAACATTTGTGTAAAGAATTTGTGTTGTTGTTTCTTGACGCATTACTATACCTGCCTTATGCACCTCCAATATGCCCTCTTCAAGTGAGCGACTTCCCTGGTGGAAGTAATAACGAATGATAACAACAAGGACTACCCTTTTACAACTCCTTAAGCAACGGCGGAGCTAGCCCATGAGGTTTTCATCAGAGGATGCTCGAGGTCCAAACTCCAAAGAAGTCCCACACATTCCTTAACTATTTTTGCAGCAAAGGAATTAGAACACTACTAGCTATATAAGGTGCAGAAGTAGACTTGACAATTATGGACACGACCCGTTAACACGACACAAAACTGGACACAAAAATAATGGGTTAGTGTTTAGCCTTAACGTGTCCCGAGTCGTTAACGGGTTGACTCGTTAAGAACCCGTTATGTTTCGTGTCTTAACGGGTCAACCCATTAAACCTATTAAGAACCCATTTAAACCGTTAACATTATTGTGTTAACCCGTTTTCACGAACCTGTTTACGCAAACCTGTTTACAACACGCTAAGAACTAAGGATGAATTTACTAAATTAGGCCAAGATCCTACACCAATTATTGATGTTCAACAATCTGAAATTTGAATTTTTATTATTTTCAATTTTATTATAAACACTAGTATGAACTTATTTCATTATGAGCTTTTGATGTTATTTTTATTATTGTATGAATGTTATAAATTGAATATTTTTTTAGTTTGTTTGATGGATTGAATTGTAGGTCTTATTATTATTATTATTATTATTATTATTATTTATATAACTTAACTTTAAATTTTAGTTTTTTAAATATATTAATAGGTTTAGCAGGTTTAAACGGGTTTCGTGTCATATCGTGCCGACATGAACCGAATCTGTTAACAAAATGTGTCTATCGTGTCAACCCGCTTAACCCGTTAACAAATCGTGTTCGTGTTAAAAATTTGAACCCGCTAACCTTAACGTGTCTTGTCCATTTTAGCCTTATCGTGTCGATCCGTTAATGAACCCGTATACACGGATTGTCAGGTCTATGCAGAAGTAATAGATTAGCTTTGATTGCACAAATTTATAGAAATGATTGAAAGGAAAATATAATACATTCCATCTTCACATTAAGTCACGAAATACACCTAAAGTTATTTTTAGAAAATAGTGATGCATATCTTCTGTACACTACTTTGTAGTTGAACTTTTGATCACCTAGGGTGCTGCACCCCATTTTTCTGCTATATATACGACTCATGGTCAAATGAGTCCACCCTTTTCAATGAGCCCGTGTGAACAGATCTCGACCATTGAATGCTTGAGATCAATGACTTAAATTTTACCAACTGTGCACTTCACTTGCACAGTTAGTGCACAATTGGCAAAATATAAGTCATTGATCTCAAGCATTCAATATCTCAGATATGTCCACACGGACTCATGGAAAAATGGTGTACTCACTTGAACAATGGTCATACTATACTTATGTTGATACTCTTCCAAATCACCCAAACAAAAACCATCTATGATCTGTTGCTAGAAATGGTCGCATCAACATTTAGATTCTGCGTGCGTTTTTGTCCATTGACCTACACAGAAAAAATGGTTTGTGTACACCAAATCCCAATTTTATACTTGTAAATGAATAATCAAAAGGTGTTCAATCATGAATGTAACATGTTATCTTGTGTGTGTAGCCTGTCAAATAGCAAAGTAAATCAATTTAGTTTTATAAAGTTACTCTTCTATAATCAAGAATGAAGTCATCTCGTCAATCTGTCAGTTAGTTATCTTTTAATATAAACTTTACAAATGCATAATGAAAAATATGAAACATTTGTGTAAAGAATTCGTGTTGTTGTTTCTTGGTGCATTACTATACCTGCCTTATGCGCCTCCAATCTTCCACACCTTCCTTAACTATTGTTGCAGCAAATGAAACAGAACACTACTAGCTATATAAGGTACAGAAGTAATAGATTAGCATTGATTGCACAAATTTATGGAAATGATTGAAAATATTCAGCTTGGGAAATATAATAGAGTCATTTCCATTTTTGGTCCTACTGTTATTGGGGCATTACCAATTTTAGTCCGCTTCATTAATTTTTGCCAAATTGCGGCCAGTCTTATTTAGTCATTGCCACTTTTAGTCCACCGTTAAATTTTTTGTCAAATAACCGTCCAAAACAGGGTATTTTAGCATTTTCATGCTTTGGTCATCTCCTTTACCCTTTGTAGTGGTTTTCCTTACACATTTTTATCCAATGAAGATGTCTGGTGAAAGCCATGGCTTTGTAATGTGGCTCACATGGCTTTCGCCGGACCTCTTCATTGGATGAAAATATGTAAGGAAACCCACTGCAAAGGGTCAAGGAGATGATCAAAGCATGAAAAGACCAAAAATACCCCTGTTTTGGACAACCATTTGACGAAAATTTTAACAGTGGACTAAAAGTGGCGAGGACTAAATAAGACTGGCCGCATTATGGCAAAAATTAATGAAGTGGACTAAAATTGACAATGCCTCAATAACAGTAGGACCAAAAATGGAAATGACTCAATATAATACATTCCATCTTCACATAAAGTCACCAACAACATCTAAAGCCATTTTGAGAAAATAATGATGCATATCTCTCGTACACTACTTTGTAGTTGAACTTTTGACCACCCTATTTTCTGTTATATATATACAATATACTATACTGACTCATGATCAAATGAGTCCAACGTTTTCAATGAGTCTGTGTGAACAGATCTGGGCCATTGAAAGCTTGAGATCAATGACTTAGATTTCACAAATTGTGCACTTCACTTGCACTGTTAGTGCACAGTTGGCGAAATATAAATCATTGATTTCAAGCATTCAATATCTCAGATCTGTCCACACGGACGTATGGGAAAATGGTGTACTCACTTGAACAATGGTCATACTATATTTATGTTGATACTCTTCTAAATCACCCAAACAAAAACCATCTATGATCTGTTACTGGAAATGGTTGCATTAACATTTAGATTCTGCGTGCGTTTTTGTCCACTGACCTACATAGAAAAAATGGTTTGTATATACTAAACCCCAATTTTATACTTGTAAATGAAAAATAAAAAAGGTGTTCAATCATGAATGTAGCATGTTATCTTGTGTGTGCAGTCATCTCGTCAATCTGTCACCAGAGAGTTAGTTACATTTATTATAAACTTTAGAAATGGATAATGAAAAATATTAAAATTTGTGTAAAGACTTCGTGGCGTTGTTTCTTGGTGCATTACTATACATGCCTTACGCGCCTCCAATCTTCCACACCTTCCTTAACCATTGTTGCAGCAAAGGAAACAGAACACTACTAGCTATATAAGGTGCAGAAGTAATAGATTAGCATTGATTGCACAAATTTATAGAACTGATTGAAAATATTTTGCTTTGGGAAATATAATACATCCCATCTCCACATTAAGTCACCAACAACACCTAAAGCCATTTTGAGAAACAATAACGAAGCAAAAACATACAAAGCTCAAACTTGGATGACGAATTGAAAGAGTGCTCCTCTTTATAGATCTGGAAAACTGTAGATCGATAGTTTTCTCTTTAGATCTGAAGGGAGAAGTGAGGTAGAGGTGTACGAAGTAATTGAGCTGTTGTGCAAAAGAGAAACGACAACCAACAACAGCTCGAATGAGAACTGGTGACTGCTGCTGCAGATGTAGGAACTCACACTGGCGACCTTTGAGATGTTATATGAAGGAGAATTGACGACCTTTGAGTTGTTGTGCAAACAAAAACAGACTCTATTGACTTGTTGCTCTGTTGTACAAAGAAGGCGAACGTTGACGGAGAGACCGGCGACGATGTTCACGGTGGGCGATTCACATAGCGCTCTGTTCTATCATATTCTTATTTAATTTTTTGTTCGATCATAAAATTTTTCAAACAATCAACTAAGATTTCAAATTTTGTGTAGGACAAGATCACAAATGTGACAAAAGACTCACACCTTAGTGTTCTTATATCCTCGATCCAGAAAAACCATCACACTCCATTATACCCTTATTCATTTTTTTTTTCTCAACACTTGCACCTCAACATTATTTTCCAGTTTAGTAGTGAGTATGAATTAACAAAAAGAAAAAAAAAACACCACACTTTATTACGTCCTTACTCAAACTTTTTTAATCTCAAGAGTTCTAATTAAGTTATAAAAGACCTACACAATCACACCCATATCCTTTATGGGTTTTAAGGTACCCTTATTCAATTTATACCATTGAAAATTCTACACACTATTAGAATCATTCCAAGTTTCCAACTATAATTCATCTAAACAATTTTTTGATCGAATAGCAATTGGAGATCAACAATCCAACAATTTCAAAAGTTTTGGTTCCGCATTAAGCTATTGTCCTGTTGTTCCTAACAACAAAGTTAGACCTCTGATCTACATCAGCACTTTAATTTCCAAAATACACTGTGCCAATTAAAAGTGACATCTTTTACTATTTGATAATCATTCTTTAATTGTCATCACTTTCATGTTTCAAAACCAACTTTAACATTTGCAGAATTGAATCTAAAAAGTAAAGTTAATTACTGATTTGATCCATTGACTATAGCGAAATTATTGATTTAGTTCTTAACTATTATCATTCCTAAATTAAGTTCTTAATTTTGAAAATCTTACCCAATTTCGTCATCCGTTATCATCTTACGACTCAAATTGACGGGAGAATGAAATTGAATAAGATGACTTAATTTGCTAAGAATGGTAATCGAGAATCAAATCGATAATTTTACTATATTCAAGAAATCAAATCAGTCATTAATTCTAAAAAGCATTTAAAAGATTTGAGTCCGTGATGATATAAAAATAATTTATGTACAGATAATTTCTTTACACTTGATAATTGTTTGTTTAATTTGGCTTCATCGTTGCCATCCAAGCTTTCACACTGTAACATATTAATGATCATCACCTTTTTCTAAAACAAACTTTTTTCCGCATTGATTTATTATAATGTCGGTGTTATTATTATTATCTTTTTAACAATTATTATATCATGGACATGGGCCCACGTTTCAACGTGGACCCTGATTCAAAATAATATTCAAATGATGTATATGTAGTTAGGAATGTCAATGGATTGGAGAGTGTTACATATACCATCCGATTCACCTTATACTTTCTTCACCCACCCCCATCTCTAACTCACATAGGTGAATTTTTCAAAACCCACCATGGTCCACTAGATGCGGGTCGGGTGCCAAACTACGTATACCCACCACCTATTATCTTATTATTTTTTAAATAATATTTAAATTATTTTTACATAATAAAATAATAAAATTTATTAGTTATATTAAAACATAAAATAATAAAAATATTCAAATAAAATAACTAACTTATTAATTTGTTTAAAATAAGCTTAGTAGTTTAGAAATAAAAATAGTAAAAAGTTAATAATTTTTTTTCATAATTAACTACATACTAATACTATGTAATACACACATACACATGGTGGGTTGGGTGAGGTTCTAAGAGGATTTTTTGTACATAGAACCTGAATCTACTTTGATCCATGCACGATAGAATCATGTGGATGTCCGCATGATGGATTGGAATTGACATTCCTACCCTAGCTACCATGTTATGTACATTAAATAAACATATTATGTACTTTCAAATACTAATTATTGCATATATATAAGTTTGAATGTTGTCATTTTAGACTAAGATCGTCCACAATGTATAATTTGCCAATTTTTAGAAATGTAAACATTATATTATATTATACAATATAACCCAACGTAACAATGGCCCTGGTTCTCTAGTCCTGATATGACCATGGCTTATGGACGGTGATCATGGCATTTATTTATTTAGTGGGTCGGCTTAATAGTTAAATTAATAATTTGGGAAGAAAGTCTTAATTGCACTAACTATTCTAACACATGCAAGAGTTCAAGCAAGACGCGATATTTTCATTTCACATTAATATCTAATAGATATAGCCGGCCGATTCCTATTGTAGATGATTGAGCAGTCCTGGACTATCTGTAGAATTCGCGTAAGTATCTCTCATTTTGTCTCTCACTCCTGTTCAACTATTTTTAGATGGTGTATGAGGAATGAACGTTTGCAATAAGAGAACTGAAGACCTTAAATAATTACATGCCATCAATATTGTAAATGTATGTCATTAGGTTTCCTAAACTCTAATCAGACTCCTAGTCATAAATGAAGTCTAGTTATTAGTGTTGTATTATATAACAAACACTTAATGTTATCATAACTTATCCTAATATAATACGAAATAATAGTTAATAGAAAACGCTACATTTTTAGCTTTAACTTTGTGAACCAAGTCGCTTTATTTGTCTTGCTAGCTAAATTGATAGTTGTTAAGGTGATTAATTAAGAGTCGTCCATTTTTTTTTGAAAACAAGAGTCGTCCATTTAATTTCACACATTCCCACCATATTAGTAAATTAAATACCACTAAACAATGATAACATAGTGGAGTTGCTAATCAAAGTGTTAAGTAGAGATTTGATAAATAAATGGTCACGAGGAATGAGATTAAAGTCCTTGAAATAAAGTTCTATAGTAGATACCCAATCTAATTGGAACGTAGGTTCAAAAGGGACAACTAAATTATAGAATGATCAAAGTGTGGTCATTGTAGGGGTCTCAAACTCCTATCCACTCGTTGAAACAATGACTCCCATATGAGCTTAGCATGTATGAATGCTTTAATGATTCTAAATGTTGGCTGACATGAGTAGAGTATGTGGATAATCGAGAAAAGAATCACCTATGTGATAGAGAACCTAGAGAACCTTTATACTGCATAATTCAAACTTCTATGTGATATAAGCCAAACAACTTAAACTCTTTTAATTTGCCTTTACAAAGTTGAATTGTATTTATACAAGTGCAAACTACATATTTTTTTCGATGTTTAGTGGAACAAACGCTACTTGAAAGCTTTTAAAGCTCTATTTTTCCAACTCAATGAGTGTACTTTGAGAATCAATTTTTCATTTATCTATTATCTATTTTGAGTATATAATATATCAAATTAAACGTTTTTTCTTATGAGAACCCGAATTTACTTTGACTCAACCCAAATTAAATTAAAAGTAAACCCACTCAAGATATTACATCCAAATGACCACTTAGATATTATCATTTTGTCCGCATGGATAGTTCAACTAATCACCGGGATGAAGTTTGGGAGAAGAGACCAGGGATCAAGTCTCACTGACCACAATGTGGGAACAACCTCTCCAAGTGAGGGGTTCTACATCCTCCCAAATGGGAAAGTAAAAAGTTTAGTATGGAACTTTACACTAACATAAACATTTTTACTGCACATGTATGTATACTATACTAGAGATGAAGACAAGAAACACTACTAGAAACATTTTAACTTCACATGTATATATGTATACTAGGCTAGCTAGAGATGAAGACAAGAAACACTAGAAACATTTTAACTGCACATGTATATATATGTCTACTCTAGTATAGAGTACTAGAGATGAAGACAAGAAACACTAGATTTGGGCACAAATTGTCAAAGAGAAGGGTCCCCAGTCCCCACTCACGAGGGACTTCAACTGCACACTCCTCAGAGACAACCACTCAACCTATTACTGCTCTCTTCACACAAACCAATCGCACGTACTTTTGCTAGCTTCCATGAATTCTGTATATGAAAACATGTATGTTTTTGGTTTTGATTGCCTCTAAACTAAACTGTTGAAACTCAGTAAATTTTAAGGCATGATATGATGATTAGGATGTTGTCATTTGATTTATGATTGTTTAGTAACTTATTTTGGACCCAATAGTCTCCTTGGATTTTTGTATGCTCAAATGAAGTACATATAATAAGCCAAATAAAAAGCTACAAATATATGGCACATTAATGCATGCCCAGGATGGGGAAATTACCATGGTAAATTGCAATAATAATAATCTGCAGGGTGTGCAGATCCATCATATATGTGACTATGTTTCTATATAATTTATAAAAATGACAATTTTATTTGCTTCAGTGCTCTTTAGTTTTGTTTACTAGGCTGTCTCTGGGAGGGTAATAAGGCTCATTTAACCCCTGCAGCCCAAATCATTTCAATTTTGTCCACTCCATATTTCATATATATATATATATATATATATATATATATAGGATCGCGTTCAAATGCGTACTAGCCACCCAGGAGAGAAATGCGGACGAATCACAGCGCGACACGTGTCCGGAATGTAGTTGCACCTAACGTTATAACTAGGTGCACGTCATGTTATAACTAGGTGCACCCAGGTGCATAAATGTTAACAAGGTAAATTACTTGCACCTGCAAGTGAAAATAGGCGCACACGTGCAAGTAAAATGTATTACCAGTGCAAGTAAATTGTACAATGAACATCAATACTAAGTGCACCTAATGTTATAACTAGGTGCACTTAATGTTATAACTAGGTGCACATAGGTTGCAACCAGGTGCATGAATGTTAACAAAGTAAATTAGTTGCACAAGTGCAAGTAAATGTATTGCAGATGCAAGTAAAATGTATTACAGGTGCAAGTGAATTGTACAGTGAGCATCAATACTAGGTGCACCTAATGTTAAAACTAGGTGCAACCTATGCTAAAACTAGGTGCACCTAGGTTGCACCCAGGTGCATCAATATTAACAAGGTAAATTACTTGCATTTGTAAGTGAAAATATTTGCGAAAATAGTTGCATGAATATTAACAAGGTAAATTACTTGCACTTGTAAGTGAAAATAGGTGCACTTGTAAGTGAAACTAGGTGCACCAAAGTTTTAGTTATTTACGAAAATGCCACCGCGTCATTTTTTTAAAATTGCATCTGATTCGTTGATCTGGACACGTGGACGGCTGTGGAGCGTTCTCATTTCCTACCCGGGCGAGAGTTCGCACGAGAGTGCAACCCTATATATATATATATATATATATATATATATATATATATATATATATATATATATTAATGTAAATAGTAATTGCAAATTTTCAATTGTTGACTTTTTTGTCATGCTGCGTGTACTTTTTCTTTTTAATAATAAGTTTTATAATAATAATAATAATAATAATAATAATAATTTGAGAATGAGTTAATTAGAATTGTAAAGATATAGACACAATAGTAGTAACTTGTATTCATATTGATATGCTAGTAATGTCTGCAAGTATGAAAGAATTGTATGGATAAAGAGAGAATAAGATTGCAATATTAGAAAACTTTACTAATACTGCTCATAATGGACCCTACACTCTAGTTTGAAATTTTTGCATTCACTACTCTAATAACTCATGGTTGGTTATGATTTTGGGTGATTGTTAGTGATAGAGTTATGTTGGTGCGGATGCTAAGATTTCATTGTAGGGTAATGATTTTTTGAAGTAATAATATAATCACAACTGCTAAACTTAGATCCATCATGGGAGAACTCATGGTTGGTTAGGATATTTTGAAGTAATAATCACAATTGCTAAACTCTAATAACTCATGGTTGGTTAGGATTTTTTGAAGTAATAATCACAATTGTCAATTCCTTAGTACATATGATTTGTTGAATGTATTAGGTCGACTGTTAACATGTCAGGAGGTACTAAGAATACTCTGCTAGGATCTAAGTTAAAAAGCCCCCCTCCCCCGCTCCCTACCCCTAGGAGTTAATTTTGTTTTTCTAAGAATACACATGAGAACACATGTCGAGAATCTCGCTCATGAGAGGTACGTAGTACCTAGCTATCCACAAAGTAATCAAGTTGATTGTGCCATGTGTTTACACTAATGTGACAAGTAAATATGGTAGTTGAGAGGATGCTTCAAGCTCACCTCCCATTCAAATGAGTCCAGCCTCCTAATGTGAGAGGTCAGCAGGCACACCTCTAGTGTCGGAAAAGGTTGAATTGGGAACTACCACAGATGCTTCCTAAACTATATATTGTTTATTGAAAATTGTGTTTTGTAGAGAGGGTTCAAGCACACGTGCATTAAGTGTTTGAGAGCTAACCCAAAGAGAATAGGTGAATGCATGTAGTGACAATTAACAAAGGTAACAAGTAATTGAGTAAAAGACAATGAATAAAAGGGAGATTTGGATCATATAATAACCCTTGCAAAGATGCTCATGCGTGTCCTAAGTTTTAAGCAATGCAATGATCAATGATGAATTTGAGAAAATGGAATGGTTCCAACGCCACTCTTGTGGACGTTAGGACTATCACCTATTCCATAGTCCTATTCTCATGGAAACTAGGCAAGGTGAGACATTTAAGCAAACACTTTGTGTGCTCATTTCCTTCCAACTCCATTTTCTCAAAGGTGAGATGGAAATGTGAGAGGTATAGCTATGGTGAGGCCCTATTCTCATAGGAGAAACACCTAATCCTTCCACCACTTGAATAGTTAGGCCCTAACTAGATAAAAGTCTATAAAATTCACCAATGTCATAATAAAATTCATCATCAAGTCATTGCACAACCTAATTTTGCAATTCAATTCACATAAGCATCCATACAAGAAAATTCAATCCAAATCCCTAGAGATGTTTAGCTACTCATGATTGAAATGAAAATCAAAGAATCAATTGAAGTAATGAACATTGTAATCACAACCACAAGGAAAATAAAATGCAAAAATTGATAGAGAGGAACTTAGCTTGATGATTGAAATTGAAAGACCAAATCTGAAATTTGATGTTGAAATGTAATTACAAATTGAATTCTTCCTCTAGATCTTCAAGGATGTTGATGGATTACAATGTAGAAGTGTTTGGGAGAGTTTCTATGGAAGAAAACCTAGAGAGAGAAACTAAAAAATGAAAAGTGTTCACGTTCAGTAGTCGTAGGAAACACTCATGGTGTGAGGGTCATCGTGACTCCCTATACCAATTTTCGGGTTCCAGGGTTCACGCTGGTGATCAAGGCGTGATTGCCAGCGTGACCCCCTAGAACCTATAAGCTGGTCTAGCAAGTCACAATGGACCACTTCCATTGTGAAGTGCCAGGCCAGTTTGCGGATGTTAGGCCCTCACGTTGGTGGTCACAACGTGAGCCTAACATCTGAAAGCTGCCCATTGTGGTCACGGGGGAGTTCACGATGCGAAGTCCACCGTGACCACCTCTAGAAGCCACTTTGGACATGGACTTCACTCCTTTGCTCCATGCCATGCTCTCGAGCCTCTATTTTGCCCTTTTTTTTATCTTGATATCTTCCAGAGTTGTCATTTTTTTTCAGCTTGTGCAAGCTCAGGCCCAACCTTTTCTTCCTACAATCACAAACACATCAAATTAAACATTGTTCCACCATACTCCCCTAACATTTCAAGAAAAATCAAGCATATATGAAGCAGAATTATAAGCCATTTCATGGCTTATCATCTATGTACTATATATCAACCCAATGGGGTAGCTCAAGTGGCAAGTGAGCTCTCTTTGTGGGGAGGAGTTTCAGGAGAACCTGGGGTCAATTTCTACTAGTGATAATTCCTCCTGGGCCAGTTTTTGTGCCTCCCGGAGCGAACGTGGACAGTGACCTAATTGTACTTTTTTTGGTTCAGTGGCTTAATTGCATTTTCAAGTTACGTTCAGTGACCAATTTGAACCTTATTCCTTTATAATATCATATTTATAATGGTTTTCTTGAATCTCATTTAGTTCGGTAGAATATGATGCTCAATTCATCAATATTTAATTTTTAGGAATTTCTGAGCAAATATGACAGAACATGAAATTTGTGACATGGTGAGAGTACTTTTGTCACATCTCTTTCATATAGAGCTCAATTGAGGCGATTCTGTTAGGCGTCTGTCGGGTTGATTGTAACAGAACAGATGCTATATTGTAACAGAGTCAATAGTATTAAAAGAAGAGTATGTATTCTTATTATTTCGTAATTTGCATGGCTTAAGGGAACTCAAAAATAGACTGTTTTTAGCCTACTACCTCTGATATTTTCACAACTACAAGATTAATTCACATTGCAAACTTAGAGTTTGACTCTTACTCAAGAAGAGACTTACCCTAGAACTCTTTAACATGGCCTTGAACCTTCAACCTTGGAATTGCATTTGTAATTCAATCCTCTTATTAAAACATATACTTTTAAAAAATAAATAATTAAGCAAGTTGAGAGGTTGTGGGTTTGAGTCTCAGTGGAGATGATATTGACTCTTTGTGCTTTAGTAAGTTGAGAAGATAATTATAAACATATACTGCATTCTAATCAAGTACTAAAACAAAGTATGGAAAAAATAGCGTATATATATATATAATACATATTACGAGGGCAGTAACATATTTTAATGTTTATGTATAAGATATTTATAAACCGCCACGTGAATGTATTACCTACGCATACATACTAAGTAGCTCTATAAATTATAGAGTTCTCAACCCCCACTTCCCCCATTATTATATTGCAAATCAGAGCTACCCAAAATCCCAAATACAAACACACAACTACATACTCTGTATAATTAATAATGTCTCCAGCACCAAGTTTTCCTATCAAGGTTGGCCACATTGATGATGTCCAAGAATTGGGGAAGACTAAGCCATCTTATATTCCTGAAAGGTTTGTTAGGAACATGACAGAAAGACCAACACTCAGTACTACTCCTCCTTCATGTGACCTTAAAATCCCAGTCATAGATTTATCCAAACTCTTCAACGAAAACAACAACAGTTCTCAAGACTTCCTCTCTGAACTATCCAACCTCACCCTTGCTTGTCAAGAATGGGGATTTTTTCAGGTATTATTAATTTATTATTGCTTCTTTCTTCTTCATAAATACTATCTATATGGGTTACTAATTAAGTTAATATGCTTTCATGAATCTTAGAGTATAGTAGTATCTATACTAATTGAAACAGCTGCCCTGTCTCAACAAACAATTCTTTTTTTTTTTTTTTTTTTTTTTTTGTTTTCTTGTGGTGTTATACATTTATATTTTGTATATTATATGCTATACGGTCCTCACTTATGTGGGATGAGATCAAGTGCTTACCACTTACACAAAAAACTATGGCCACGTTGCTTGGTAAATGACTGTTAGCGGATAGTTGTTAGCTGATTGGATTAGAGAGTATGACTAGTTGATAACATTAGCTGATTGTAGAAAGGTGTTTGATAAATTTACTGTTAGTTGATAGCTATTTGGTATAATTTCTTTTTAAAAAAAATTGTTTTGAGTAGCGTTTTGAATTTTAGCATCTTGGAGTTACAAAAAGCTTATTAACCAAACACTTGTATTGATTTTTTTAATCAAGTCAAACAGCTAATAGTAGTCAAATAAGTCAAAATTGTCTGATAAAATCAGTCAATATTTTACCAAACAGGACCAGCTTTTGGCATAGTAGTAAGCGCTGCATTCTAACAAAGTTCGAATATAGGGCCTTTTGACTGTTTTGATAACGACAAATTGAGAGATGTGTTCTGCCTCAAACTGATTTTGCATGTTATATGTTCAACAACTCTAAAACCATTTATTTATTTATTTGTTGGAGGTGATAAATCATGGGGTTGAGGTGAGCTTGCTGGAAAGCATGGAGAGAATGGCTATGGAGTTTTTCATGATGCCTTTGGAGGAGAAGCAGAAATATCCAATGGCTCCTGGAACTGTGCAGGGATATGGGCAAGCATTTGTTTTCTCTGAGGAGCAAAAGCTTGATTGGTGCAACATGTTTGCACTTGGACTAGAGCCCCAATACAGTAGAAACCCTAAACTCTGGCCCACAAAGCCAGCTGCTTTCAGGTACTACCTTAATTAGCTTTGTTTGCATGTGAATAGGTTAAAAACCTACGGATTGCACATGATTTTGCCTTGTCCATTTCAATATATGGAGGAGTACATGTTTATACTTAACCTGTTTTAGGTAAAAATCCAACTGTTGTTCAATGCTCATTTGGTAGCTTTACTTTTATATATGTTGTGTGTCAAATCAAGCACTATAACATGCATAAGTTGGGTGTTTTTCGATAAATTAAATTCATGTGAAAGTAATTTCTAAAAAGTTTTTGTTGGGAATAACTTTTACCGAAAAATTAATTAACATGTTTGATGTTACTAAACAAATAAATTCTTTGAAAAATTATTTCAGAAGCATCTATTTGTTTAAACTTGATATAAGTAAACAACAAAGGGAACTAAAAGACAACAAATTAAAGTAATTAGATAGAAGTTTCACGTTCTTAGTTACCTGGAAAAAGAATTTGGTTATTAGAATAAGATATCCACATGTCAACTAATCGCGTTTCGGGGCAATTCTAGTCAAGTTGGCTAAGTCGTTGATTTGGTAACAACAATTTACAAGTTCGACTCTCAGCCTCCTATTAGTCTTCTTGATTTGAACCAGCTATATGCAACTTAAACTGGTTTATCTCTTTGACCTTTTTTGTTTGAACTTGTCAGCTCTGTGCAACCTAAACTGGTTCATTTTCAAACTTTCTTATCTACCAAACTCTAAATAAAAACCATGGTCTTGGTACTATATAAGTCTTCAATTTAATTTGTTTTACGAAAGATTACATGTTTATGTTGCATTTTAGATGTACCAAAGAAAAGAAATTTAGCACATACAAATTACACATGGTAATGACAACATATTCAACCTAGGAGGACCAAAACATTGATGTTTTGTTGACTACTCTGATATGGTGCAGTGAAACAGTGGAGGCATACTCAAGAGAAATAAGGAAACTATGCAAGAAATTGTTGAAATACATAGCCACAAGCTTAGGGTTGGGTGGGGATGTGTTTGAAGAAATGTTTGGAGTGGCTGTACAAGCAGTAAGGATGAACTATTACCCACCATGCCCCAGACCAGACCTTGTGTTAGGGCTCAGCCCCCACTCTGATGGAAGTGCCATTACAGTGTTACAACAGGGAAAGTGCAGCAACTCAGTTGGACTTCAGATACTCAAGGACAATGCTTGGATTCCTGTTCAGCCCATCCCAAATGCCCTTGTCATCAATATTGGAGACACCATAGAGGTAATATACATATATCCTTGGGAAAAATATGATTTGTGGGCACCTAGCACTACTGAGCCTTCTTTCATTGTGATTTACCTCTACACCATCATGTCGGGTCGGGTGTGAAGGTTCTGAGGACGGAGCTGAGGAATTTCGTCTTTTGTGGGCAAGAAAAATATTATTTTAGTCCCTCAATTTATGCAGCTCGATAGTCATTTTAGGCCCTATCTTTAAGTTATTGCAGAATACATCCCTAACTTTACCAAAAAGTTGTGGTTTTTGTCCTTTGAACATTGAAATCGTGAACCTCCGTTAGCAACGAAAACACATTGATATGTGATTTTTACCAAAACTTAACGTAGAATATGAGTTGAAGAGCTTCACAGTTCCGTTGCTCTAGGGACGAAAATAACAATTTTTTTTATTGTAATTAAAGTTAGGGGTATATTTTGCAAAGGCTAAAAGTTAAGCCCGAGTCTCTTCCCAATCAGGGTTGATATTATTGTTGAACAGATACTACAGACCTACAGTAGGTTAAAGTATATTAATACATCCCCTTCCAATACATGCATATACCCTCTTTTTTTTTGGGTAATAAAGTTACCTCTCATAATCTCTTCCAAGAGAAGAAAGCCCATTCTTTTTGACATTTTTGTGTTTAATGATTCCATTGTCAAAATTGTGAACATATAGGTTCTAACAAATGGAAGATACAAGAGTGTGGAGCATAGAGCAGTGACAGACAAAGAAAAGGACAGGCTCTCAATTGTCACATTTTATGCCCCAAGCTATGAAATAGAGGTGGGGCCAATGCCAGAATTAGTGGATGAAAGCAACAACCCCTCCAAGTACAGAAGATATAATCATGGAGATTACAGCAGACATTATGTTACCAACAAGCTTCAAGGCAAGAAAACCTTGGAATTTGCCAAGATTAATAATTAACTACTGTAATAACTAATCTCACAATTGTTGCCCTATTCGTAACATAATGTCATTAATGTAGTTCAACACTTAGCTTCCACTTACATGAACTATATATACAGTTCACACTTGGAACTGTATATGTACTGGAAATAATGCAAGTTGGAAAGCTGGGAGATAGATGTAATTTACCAATTAAGTAATCAAGACACTATGCATCGGATAATCTCAGTCAAGTTGATTGGATATTTGGCTCGGTAAACACAAGTTTTAAATTTTACTCTTTGTGGGAGTGTCTATTTGCCTTATTGGATTGAGCTGATTTGCTATGAACAACTTAAACTAGTTTACGTCCTTTGTCGGCTGAATCACAAAAAAAGTTTCACCCAAAACTTTCAAATAACAACCGTATACTTTTCCCTAAAGCAAAAACACTGTGCAAGTTGGAAAGCTGGGATAGATGTAATTTACCAATTAAGTAATCAATACACTATACATCAGACAATTCTACTCAAGTTGATCAGACATTTGACTCGATAATCACAAGATTCTAAATTTTACTCCTTGTGGGAGCTATCTATTTACCTTATTAGATTGAGCTGATTTGCCATGAACAACCTAAATTAGCTTTCGACCTTTAACTGTTGAATCACAAAACGAGTTTCACCCTAACTTTTAAATAATTAACAACCACATACTTTTCCATAAAGCAAAAACACTATGTATCATTGATGAAGAAAAGTTTCTAACTCATCCATCCATTTATATATATATTGATTGATGCCATCTTTGACTTTATTTGTCCAGATCTTTAAAACTCCCTCCTTTTATTTATTTATTTAAAATAAAAAATTGTTGTCCTCTCCCATCTCTAAATTTTTAATTTTGTTTGTACTCAGCTTTGATCTACCAATTAAGCTTATTTGGGTATTCAATGCTTATCCTTATTTCTTATCCGAATCTGCAAACTGCTGGCATGCTGTCTATCATGAAAGCGAAGGGTCTCCAGAAGTTCTCTTCGCACATTCGATCATCCACAGTTCACTTTCAGTCTCAAATTATTTCAAATTAGATTTAGTTTAAATCTGGATGGAAATTGAATATTATATATATATATATATATATATATATATATATATATATATATATATATATATATGGATGAGATCAAGTGAAAAAAGGTGCAGAGATAAAACATGCAAAGAGATTTGCGTCGTTGCATTTTTTCACACGCATAGTATAACTTTGTGCACTTGTAGTATGAAATTGATGGACTTAGTAGAGAAATTGTGCATTTGTAGTGTAAAAATTGTACATTTCAAAGTTAGAAAATTTATTAAAATAGCCCAACTTTTAAAAAAACAAAAAATTCTTTCATTCCTGTACTCGGTTGGCTACCTCAAGTGCGGTTGTGTGGTTAAATATGAGCAATTGATATTGCCTAAATCAATGTCCAGGATTAACAGTGATTAAAAAACTTGCGGTGACAATTTGGTCTTTTTGCATCTAGGTCAAATTTAAGGTATGTGATTTTTCCTTCTTAAGATGCGTGGGTTTTGTACTTAAGGTGAGTGGTTTTTGTACTGTGTGTCTTAAGGTGCGTCAGGTGTTGGAAAACTTAAGTGTGTCAATCTAAAGTTTTAGGTGCGTGATTTTCCTTTTTAAGGTGCGTGATTTGTGTGCTTAAGGTGCGTTAGTTGTTGAAACTTAAGATGCGCCGGGCTAAAGCTTTAAATCCATAGTTTTCATTCTTAAGGTGCGTGATTTGTATGCTTAAGGTGCGTTAGTTGTTAAAACTTAAGGTGCGCCATTTTAAAATTTTAGATGTGTGGTTTGTATTCTTAAGTTGCTTTGTTTGTGTGCTTAAGGTGCATGATTTGTGTACTTAAGGTACGCAATATTAAAACTTTAGGTGTGTGGTTTATGTTCTTAAGGTGCTTTGTTTGTGTGCTTAAGGTACGTCATTTGAATACTTAAGGTGCATCTTTTTGTGCTAACAGCACAACCTCACGGGAAGATATATTTGTATCTGATTCACTCCATATATATAATATATATATATATATATATATATATATATATATATATATATATATATACTTAAACGTGGTCGCGCCTTCCCGTGAGGTCAGTTCGGTTTAGGTCGGTGTTCCCGTGACTCCGTGAGTTCACCTTTCTCCATGAGTCCGTTGATGAGCACAAATGATGAGTGTAAAAAGGGTGTAATGTCGTTCCGATGAGGATTGGGGCTATGGCACGTAATTGTGTAAATTACCAGGCACTAGAGTATATGAATTAATAGAATTCAAGCAACAAAGACTGAAGGATGTGAAATAAAAGAAAGCAGTTGATTAAGGTGTAAACTGTATGATAAAGGTATGGGCCAGATTAGGGGGATTGTAACCTTGATGTTCTAACAAACTCAGAATTAGGGAAAGAATAATTAACCAAGGGATATATGGGCAATGCACAAAAGAATTCTACTCAGCTACTTTCGTAATCAATAAGAGAATTAGGCTAAAATTGCCCCACTATCGTGATGCATCAATCATAACCTTAAGCACCTAAGCATTGTAAGCCCCCAAAATTACCTCTACTTTCATAGCAGGAAAATTAGGTTGAAATTGGTAAGGCTCGAGGTCTCCATCCAACTGTCGTTGTAATGATTCCCTCTCCTAGACTAGCAATTAATTCTGGCCACAAACCAATAACTAGTGCAAAGAAATCCCCGAATCAACATAAACTCTAGGTAAAAGATTCAATCCCTTTATGCAATTAATTACCAATTGAACATCAAGATTAACAATGGATCCCTAATCCAAACCCATAAACGAACTACTCCCGTATGATAGGAGTAAACAAAACAAAGCAATAATTAATAACCATAAAGATCATAAGAAATAAAAGGGAAGAGAAACTTAACTGATAAAGAACAAATCCAATCTTCAATCTTTGATTCCAATCTTGAAATTAACTAATCTAATGTGAAACTAATCTAAACTATGCTAGGGAAAATATAAACTAAAAGCTAGGGTTCAGAACTCTGTAAGGGAACTTTCTGCAATTGTAGAGAATAGGTAGAATATATAGGAGATATATAGGCTTTGGCCCATTAGGCAACTTCTAATTCTTTTTCCATTTGTATTATTGTTTCCTTTCTTCCTTGTAATTCCCTGTTCTTCCAGAACTCCAAAATGTTCCAAAATTCCTCCTTTGTTGTTCCTTGTAGATAATTCAACACTTGGACAATATAATACACAAACAATTCCCAATTTCACTAGGATAAGGGAAATACAATTAAAATAAGGGGTGAATTATTGTATAAAATAGAAGATATCATCCGTGTCGACAGATTTAGGCTATTGAATACTTGAGATCAATGGTTTAGATTTGACCAAATGTGCAATTGTGTACTTCACTTGCAGTTCGTATTGCACAGTTGACAAAATCTAACTTGCAGTTCGTATTGCACAGTTGACAAAATCTAAGCCTAGATATATTCACACGGACTCATATAACAAAATGAACTCATTTGATCACTAATATATATATATATATACACACACATACGTCACAATGAATAAAAGAAACAATGATACAAGAATTACACGCTTCCCTTGATTGATGGCTTGGACTTGGGTATTTTTCATAGTTATCGGGAAGTTAACATATATAATTGTTGATCTTTGTTTTGATGTTTTCTTATGTCATGTTTTGTTTGATTATGAGAGCATTCTAGACTCCAGCTGATGTTCGCCACCTCTTGTATTTGGACAAGGAACAAATCTTGTTTATCAATAAAGTTTCTTGTTTTCTTTCACAAAAAAGTCACAACCAACCTAAAATGAAAGTTACTCTTTTTTTTAATCAATGAAAAACACAACTTTTAGGCATGTATACTCTCTCTCTCTCTTGGAAAACTTTACCCTTACCAATTTGGTTCATTTCCTCTTCAATTCCCTTCCATCTCTATATTTCCACCATCTTAACCTATGTTTAGTTGAGGTCTATGTATTGTCCTTTCTTATAGGTTGATGATACACTTAATATATATATATATATATATATATATATATATATATATATATAATAAATGTACAACTCAATTATATATTAATTTAAATTTTTAGTTGGTGTTGATAACAAGGTGATAAGAAAGTCTAGAAGAAGGGGTAGAATAGCCTTTCTTTCAATTTGGGGCAAAACACATTTTTCAATTTAGTATATATAAGAAAAAAGTCATAAGTTCGAAGCGGTCACCCAATAACAGAGACTTTAATTTGTGTCCACATGTAACTTGACCCATAATACATATAAATGTATTATGTATAGTTCAACTATCAGCTTAGCTTTTTAATTGAGACAAAACATATTTTTCAATTCTCCCATTTTATTTCTTTTGATGTTGCTAATTTACGAGAGAATGTCAAAAAGCATGAAAATAATTGTTTAACATGATAATTGAAATAGGTAATAATTAATAACTTTATTAGGCGAAATTAAAAGTTTAGACAAAATATTAAAACTAGTATATATAATCAATGAACCGTTTCAAAATTTAACTCTTATCCATACATATATTTTATATAAAAGGTTGTGACATGGAAATATCCATACATATATTTTATATAAAAGGTTGTGACATGGAAATAATTAATAACTTTATTAGGCAAAATATTAAAACTAGTATATATAATCAATGAACCGTTTCAAAATTTAACTCTTATCCATACATATATTTTATATAAAAGGTTGTGACATGGAAATATCCATACATATATTTTATATAAAAGGTTGTGACATGGAAATAATTAATAACTTTATTAGGCAAAATATTAAAACTAGTATATATAATCAATGAACCGTTTCAAAATTTAACTCTTATCCATACATATATTTTATATAAAAGGTTGTGACATGGAAATATCCATACATATATTTTATATAAAAGGTTGTGACATGGAAATAATTAATAACTTTATTAGGCAAAATATTAAAACTAGTATATATAATCAATGAACCGTTTCAAAATTTAACTCTTATCCATACATATATTTTATATAAAAGGTTGTGACATGGAAATATCCATACATATATTTTATATAAAAGGTTGTGACATGGAAATAATTAATAACTTTATTAGGCAAAATATTAAAACTAGTATATATAATCAATGAACCGTTTCAAAATTTAACTCTTATCCATACATATATTTTATATAAAAGGTTGTGACATGGAAATATCCATACATATATTTTATATAAAAGGTTGTGACATGGAAATAATTAATAACTTTATTAGGCAAAATATTAAAACTAGTATATATAATCAATGAACCGTTTCAAAATTTAACTCTTATCCATACATATATTTTATATAAAAGGTTGTGACATGGAAATATCCATACATATATTTTATATAAAAGGTTGTGACATGGAAATTATATTGTAGTCTATCCTATTAGAACATCTACAATAGTAGTTATTTGATTATTTTTGGTATAGTACATATACACATGGAGGAGACAAAGTCAAAGAGAGAGAAGAAAACTGATCCCATGCAAAATGTGATTTTTTTTTTGAAAATAAAGAAGCTAATTCATTAATCATAGGCTGAAACGTTTACAATAAAGATCCATGGAATGGTCAAACATTCCTTACAGTCAGACATAGAAACGACTTCCCTAACATAGAAAATTTGATTCGCAGACTGTTTCACAAATTTGAAGCTGAATTCTTTGAAGGAACTTAAAGCTTCTTTAATAATTTGGTCAAACGTACCCAAGACTGACACAGGTTGAATAGTCTTGCACACCACCTGAGTATCTATTTCCATTCTTCTATTCATTGACAATATCTCCATCGGGTTGAACTGCATATCATAGTTCATAGGAGTCTCTTTTTCATTGTCATATTTGTCACCCAGGATGAGATTCACGTACGCTATGACTAGTATTATCGTTTCACGCATTATGAAAAAAAGAACTCGCCAAGTAAACGAGAGGAAGAAACTCGTCAAAACAACGAGAGGAAAAACACAAAACCTGCAAACAAAATTAAACCAATAAAACAAAGCAAAGGGAAACAATAGTGCGAACATAAGAGAGCGACCGGTAGCGGTGAAGATGGAGGAGAAAACCGTGAATGCAGAAAAGACAATGAGGGTGGACGTTGCCTGAGGTGGAGATGGCAGCAGGGGAAGACGATCGGACGCTTCACGGCGGCGGCGGCCGTGAAGAAACCAAAGATAAGGGAACTTCAATAGGTAGGGTTTTGCTCCTCAATTTTCTTTTCTATTAGAAGCAAAATGTGATTCTTAGTACAGTAAATTTGCAAATGAAAAAGGATGGAATGGCGCGTCAGGCGCGCCGGACAATACCTTATATATATAAAATCAGATTTATTTGTTTTTTTTTCTTTTCCTCCCATTTTCTCTTTTCTAATTACACTTACAAAACTCAAAAACTGCAAAAAAACTCCATTGATAAGGATGCTCTTACACATTAATCAATGGAAGCCTGTGGGGCATAATGTTTGCAAGCTTTTTATGGCAGCTCTACCTAATTAGTGATGTGTGCATGAATGCTTTGTTGAAAAAAAGTGGTTTTTGAGAAAACACATGATTATATTATAAGGTTGATATAGATGATTCTTTCAAAAAAAAAAAAAAGGTTGATATAGATGATCCTAATAAGGAAAGGAAGACTGAAACATTGAGTGGACGGAAAGTAGATTAAAGCTAGGCATTGGCACTCCATTGTTCAAGGGAAAGGGAATCTACTTTAGTTTTATTTTGAGTGGATGGAGATTAAGTCACATTATTATGTATATGATATATGTCCACTATATATCAGTCTACATCAATTATTGGCATTGGTAGGTACGACACACAAGCACTAAGCAACTTGCCATCAAACTTAGAGATTCTAGGCGTTTAAGTTAGGTAAATTTTTTTTTTTTTTTAATACTACTAACTCTATTACAAAGTTACGTAAAATTTTAAAAGTGTGTATTCTACGCATAAAATCAAATAAGAGAACACTTAATAACTGTCTTTTAAGTGTATGGAATACATTGTCATAAACTAAGCAACAACGGTGATTAAATTAAAATTTAAACTAAGCAACAACGGCGATTAAATTAAAATTTTTGAAGTATAAGAATATGTCAAATTTCTTAGGTTGTTTTTATGAAAAATATTAAGCCTATATGTAGCTAATATTATCTTTGTTAGTTTATTAGTTCTATTTAAGTTCCTGTAGACTAGCTTAGTTGTAATCTCTTACTTTTTCTCCTCACATTGTATACTATTTATAGTGAGTTAATCTTTCTTCATGGAACACAATATACAGTTAGCTCATACTCTTACATGGTATAAAGAACCTGAATCTCCTAGGAAGTTTTTCATTTCTCACTCTCTTTGTCAATGGTTTCTACCTCTGCATCCACCAACGAAATTATTCAACTTTATTTATAGTGGGTTAATCTTTCTTCATGGAACACAATATACATTTAGCTCATACTCTTACAAGAAATTCATCAATGGAGTAATTTGAGATTTTTGGTCCATAAAAATTCTTTCCTAAACTCTTCCGTAATTTAGTCAAATATTCAATCTGACAACAAATAAAAATTCTATTATATATTTATCCTCATACATCTTCTTAAACTCTAACTAACCCTCGTCCCGCACACTAAGTGCTAGGGAACTGGCCAAATTTTTGTAACTTCTTTTTTGGGTTTGCCCAAAGGTATCCCTCCGGCTGAGGGCCAGAGAACTAACCCTCGTCTCAACGGGGTGCACACTAAGTGGTTGGGGACAGCAGATTATTGTGTGGACCATGGTACACATAGCTGTGTGGACTATAATAAAATGTACATTATTTTTGTACTATAAAAATAATGTATATTCCCTGAATACAATGTACATTCCATACAATAATGATTGGTAGGAGACTAGCCAAATGATTTCCTCCATTCGCATGGGTGAGAATCGAACTCCCAACCTCATACTTAAGGGACAAGGTGTTGAACCACCACGCCAACCATGTTGGTTATTTTTGTAACTTCTATTGTCATTATTCTCATCATTATTCTCATAATGATAACAATATAATTTAAATTATTCATAGATTAAATATATGTAAAAGTAAGAATTTATTATATTAATAAATATAATTCGCGTTACAAACCTTAACCAAAACATCTTACCGATAACTTCATCAGAAGATCTTACTAGTAGGCCTTCACCAGCAGGCCTTTACTAACAAATTAAACCTTTACCAAAAACCTTCACCGCCAGTCAACCCTTAAGAAATGATCCGTTGGTTTGCTGGTCACTAGTACTTACCAGTAGATCTTGACCAACAAACCTTCAATATGGAATGATCGGTTGATCTAATGGTCACAGGGTCTAACTCTGATTCCCAATATCTTATGCTATACAATTAAACATTTTCTAAAACAATAGTTGTATTTATACGAGTGTATACCCACATATCTTTTTTAATGTGGACAAAGGTGCGTACAAAATATCAATTAAGAGATCCGATCTAATTCAAAAATGGACCCTTTTTTTTTAGTACTACTGACTCTGTTACAATGTAGTATCTGTTCATAGCTACTTTCTCAATCTACTAAAGCACAAAGAGTCAATAGTTGACTCCACTGAGACTCGAACCCTAAACTGGGACACCGGTGCCACTAGATCACAAGGTCTTTGGCTCAAAAATGGACCCATAAATATTGTCACTTAAAATGATACTTTTGCTAAACATATTTATAATTTCCTGCTTGTTAGCTTCTCATTTTGGGAAGGCTCAGCATCCCCTTCATTGGGCTATTTGCCCTCGGCCAAGGAAACACCATCAACTGGCTTCCGGGTTTCAAAAAGATCTAACTATACTAGTAGGAGCAAAAGGATTGGGCTTGGTTGCACTACAATAATGGCTTTGCTAGATATCCTTAATACAATTGGAAGAGTCGCTTGAAATGAACAAATTCAACTCAAGAAATTATACTACAAACCCAGAATGAATAAATGTTCATTTTTAATATACGAAAAATACATTATTCATTTATTTGTATGCTAAAGGTTTATTATTTGATAATATGCTAAATAATGCACCTTAAAAATGAACCTTTAATATATTTAAAATATATTTTATGTTAGTGGTCCATCTTAAAAAAAAAAAAAAAGCAAAGGAATACTTAGCAATGAGTTCTAACCAATCTTCTACAACAAGATGCTTTACGATAACTACAACAAATCAATGGTTTGTACAAAGCTAACTTATCAACAAACATGTTAGGTCTTCAAGAAGTGATTTTATATTCTGTTGAGGGAAGCTTTTAGAGAGCGTTTGATACTTTTCCATCGATTAAATTTTTGTGGAAAATATTTTCGTGGAATATATTAGATAGGGATAACTTTGCAGGAAAAATTAATTAACATATATATTTGGTGTCATCCTCTATATAGAAGGGTCACACTTGTGTGAGACCGTCTCACGGATCCTTATTCGTGAGACGGACTTGTGTGAGACCGTCTCACGGATCCTTATTCGTGAGACGGGTCGGGTCAGGTCAAGGCACCATGCAAATATCACACTTATATATGCAAATGTCATACTTATATGCTCAAATATAACACTAATCAAGAATACAATTTTTGTTACTTATTAGAGAAAAAGTAATACATTTTTCATAATAANACTTGTGTGAGACCGTCTCACGGATCCTTATTCGTGAGACGGTCTCACACAAGTTTTTGCCTATATAGAAACATAAGAATTAAATTACCTAGAAAATTAATTAAGATGTTTGGTTTGTTTAAGTTTTTTGATGAATTTTTTTTTAGATCTTTAATATATTATTGCTATATAGAAACATTAAAAAGAAAAAAACATAATGAATAATTGATAGTTTAATAAATCACTTGTAAATTAATAAACTATATGCCAAAAAAATTTTTGTTTCAGCAAGAATATTACAAATTCAAAACACTATATATGTATGTAAAAAAGTGTTGAGAAAGACAATTTTCTTTAATAAATAGTACTGTTATCATTCGTAATGGTGAGAGGAACAATTTTTTTGGTATTTATAAAAGATTTTTAATTGAAGGAGTAATCAAATTTAATTTCATATATAGTTGCGTTTTAAAAAGTTGCATGTTAGCCAAACACTAACTATATATGATTTTGATTTAACCCAATGGGGTAGCTCAAGTGGCAAGTGAGCTCTCTTTGTAGGAGGAATTTCTGGAGAACTTGGGTTCAATTCCCACAAGTGATGATTCCCCTGGGCCAGCTCTCGTGCCTCCCGGAGCGAACGTGGATGGACCCTGGACGGTAAATTTACCAAAAAAAACTATAATTTTGATTCTTATTCCTAAACAAACCCCGAGTATAAAAGGCAATCTTTCTTCTTCAATACATGCTCCCAAAAGTTTGAACACTCAAATATCATCTTGGGAATCCTCTCTACACCGGAAATATATTTACTAATTGGAGGAATTTTTCATTTTTCAAAGAAAATAGAAAATTAAAGAAAAGAAAATAGAGAATGCATCTACTTGTAAATTTACCTCAGTAAAAAATTATAGAATGGAGAATAGAAAACTAAAAGAATAAAAACAAAAGAATTGAAGTAAATTAAACTTGGCATAAATATTTCTCACCATTATATATAGGAAAAAGATCATATGAGAATTTATTCTTTGAAGAAAACTAATCAATCTTGATGCCAAAGACCTTGTGGATTAGTGGCACCTGGTTTACACTCCCACATGAAAGAGAGTGAGGTTGAGCTTCAGTGGAGGCGACTATTGATAATATTCTTCAACATTAAAAGTACACTTTTCGATCAACACTATACCATGTATTTTTTGTCAGTTTGAAAATGTAGTGCACTTAAAGAACGCATTTTAGAGCTTATGATTTACGGAGCAGTTGTTTTGTTTGATTTAGTATTTCACTTTTTAGCTTCGTTTATGATTTCACTTTTTACTATCTGTGGTCTAATATTTGTGGTTTAGANAATGTTGACAAGTGCCTCTCACTTATAAGGGCAAATATAATACTTTTGTGGATAAATGTAATACTTTTAAATCGAAATGTAAAAGTATTGTATTTTCCCTTAAAAGTATTATATTTACCCTTATAAGTAACAAAATTTTTATTCCTGATTAGTATTACATTTGAGCATATAAGTATGACATTTGTGCATATAAGTGTTACATCTGCATCTTGATCCGACCCGACCCGACCCGTCTCATGGTGAGACGGTCTCACACAAGTTTTTGCCTATATAGAAACATAAGAATTAAATTACCTAGAAAATTAATTAAGATGTTTGGTTTGTTTAAGTTTTTTGATGAATTTTTTTTTAGATCTTTAATATATTATTGCTATATAGAAACATTAAAAAGAAAAAAACATAATGAATAATTGATAGTTTAATAAATCACTTGTAAATTAATAAACTATATGCCAAAAAAATTTTTGTTTCAGCAAGAATATTACAAATTCAAAACACTATATATGTATGTAAAAAAGTGTTGAGAAAGACAATTTTCTTTAATAAATAGTACTGTTATCATTCGTAATGGTGAGAGGAACAATTTTTTTGGTATTTATAAAAGATTTTTAATTGAAGGAGTAATCAAATTTAATTTCATATATAGTTGCGTTTTAAAAAGTTGCATGTTAGCCAAACACTAACTATATATGATTTTGATTTAACCCAATGGGGTAGCTCAAGTGGCAAGTGAGCTCTCTTTGTAGGAGGAATTTCTGGAGAACTTGGGTTCAATTCCCACAAGTGATGATTCCCCTGGGCCAGCTCTCGTGCCTCCCGGAGCGAACGTGGATGGACCCTGGACGGTAAATTTACCAAAAAAAACTATAATTTTGATTCTTATTCCTAAACAAACCCCGAGTATAAAAGGCAATCTTTCTTCTTCAATACATGCTCCCAAAAGTTTGAACACTCAAATATCATCTTGGGAATCCTCTCTACACCGGAAATATATTTACTAATTGGAGGAATTTTTCATTTTTCAAAGAAAATAGAAAATTAAAGAAAAGAAAATAGAGAATGCATCTACTTGTAAATTTACCTCAGTAAAAAATTATAGAATGGAGAATAGAAAACTAAAAGAATAAAAACAAAAGAATTGAAGTAAATTAAACTTGGCATAAATATTTCTCACCATTATATATAGGAAAAAGATCATATGAGAATTTATTCTTTGAAGAAAACTAATCAATCTTGATGCCAAAGACCTTGTGGATTAGTGGCACCTGGTTTACACTCCCACATGAAAGAGAGTGAGGTTGAGCTTCAGTGGAGGCGACTATTGATAATATTCTTCAACATTAAAAGTACACTTTTCGATCAACACTATACCATGTATTTTTTGTCAGTTTGAAAATGTAGTGCACTTAAAGAACGCATTTTAGAGCTTATGATTTACGGAGCAGTTGTTTTGTTTGATTTAGTATTTCACTTTTTAGCTTCGTTTATGATTTCACTTTTTACTATCTGTGGTCTAATATTTGTGGTTTAGATTTTAGATTTAATTTTTTGATTTAGGTTTTAGTGTTTATCCATAAATACACTCTATATAGTTAAATTTTGCACTATATAGTGTTAAAATTTTCACTTCTAAATTTTTATTTTTATTTTTTTAAATCCCATATAACTTCATGCATGAACCACGACAGATGTTACAACAATTGATCGATTACACACACATATATGTGGGCACGCATGTTTATATTGACAGCAATATTTATCACTGGCATATGTCTTTTAGTTTTTAAATTATAATTAATAACATATAAATAAACTGCAATTAATTATCACTAAAATTTTAAATATAATTAATTACTACTACTGATTACTTTAATTAATAGACATTAATTTCTTTAAATTTATATTAAAAGAGCAAAAAATTTGTCAACTCAACAAAATCTTCATCCATTAATTTTATCCGATAGTACATATTACATACAAACTTTTCATCCCAATAATTGTCCTTTTTTGCACACCAATATTTATATATATCCTATAGCCTTTTCTAAACAAATTCCAACGATACATATGATACACACTCACACAAAGTTAGACCAGTCAATTCGCGTAAACGAATTCGTTAGCTAGTTAAAATAATTGTGACACAAATACAATAAACCTAAACATGACATGACATGCCATATATGTTAAGATTAGTGAGTGATAGCTCTTAATACCGTTCTCAAAAAAAAAAAAAAAAAGATAGCTCTTAATACCAATACAAACATCAATACAATTTTTAAATGGGTTGACATAGTATTATTGACTCTATTACAAGATGATATGTGTTCTGTATTTTAGTTCAATCATGTGACCTTCCTTCAATGAGAGCCACAGAGGTGTATAAACTTATTTAGGGGTGTGTGGGGTTGACAGGTTTAGCTATCATGAATGGGTATCAAAATCATTGTTATTGTTTGGTTAACAGGTTTTTAGAATACTACTATGGTTTTTATTGCCCTTTAATTACAAAACTCATTCATTAATTAAATAAGGGTTCCATCTACTTTCTCCTCCGCTTCCCCAACTATTAATAATCATTCTCATTTCACCCTACTACCAAACATGCAAAATACTTTTACCAAAACTCATTACCATTACCAAGTATTTGATACACATTTTGATTCCGATTCTCATGTGCGAACCAAACACACCCTCTGTCATGAATGTATGAGTTTATATACATACATATAGTTTATAAATATAATGCTATATATTTCGTACTATATTTTTCTATACAAATTTAGTGAATTAGTATTATAATTTATTTTAATATTAAATACATATATGAGATAATAATTTTGTACATCCCCGGTAAAGTGCTAGTTTAGTACAAATATAAATATAAATGTTCTCTTGACACAATTTTAATAATTTGCAAATAAAATCATGAAATATTCAAAAGAAATACTACACGAATTTTAAAGTCACATTCTAAGATAAGGAGATTGCATTTGAACTTATATATATATATATTTTTTTTATTTTTATTTTCAATTTTTGCTCTTGTGTAGCCTAATTTTTGTTCTTCAATTATTTTTGCAAGAGATGGAGAATTGGGAGGAAAATAGGACTTTATACTTGTAAATTGTGATTTTACACATTTATTTATACTTAAATAATTTTATTTTTGTATTTATATATTAACTCTCATTTATTAAATTTAATAGTCAATCTAAAATTCTATAAAATATTTTAAAAGAATAAAATTAATCGTGTCAATTGTCACCACTCTATTGCACTTAGGCACTTAGCTAGTTAGCTTCGTCCTTGTATTGACAAATGACAACAATACTTATCACAAGCATAATTCCTTAAATAGTTTTACACATATAATTAATAACATAGGGATAACCAACAAGTATCACTAGTATTTCTTTTTTTTTTTTTTTTGAATATGTATCACTAGTATTTCAATACATTTAATAATTACTACGAAATACTATTCAATTAATGGACATTAATTTCTTGACTTTATACCAATGCAAAATCCCTAAATTATTTTATCAACTCAACCAAACTTTCATTGATGAAGTTTATCCTAGACTATAGTTAGACAAGTTTTTCATCCTAAATTGTCCTTTGTGACACATCCATATATATCCTAAAGACGTTTCTAGAAATTAAACCTCCAATACATATGAGACACTCCTTAAACCTTAAAATTCGTAAACAGATTGACACGATTATGATACAAATACAATATAAAATAAGTCTAAACATAGAAACAGTCTATTAAGATAACAAACATTAAATTGGATCAACAAGTTGACACAATAATAGACACATTTAGATAACAAACATTGACAAACATGACACGTACGATTTTTAAACAAGTTGACACAATAATAGACACATTTAGACAACAAACATTGGGTCAACCTAACAAGATAACCGATTTAAACTACGGAGTAGTTATTAGACTTGTTAATACGGATTTTAAAAATAAAAAATAAAACTTTGTAAAAAGCTAAAATAAAAATCTACAATCTAATCCCACAAAATAGAAAAAATATTCAATTCATAATGTACCCATAATATTTATAAAATGATAAAATAACATCCAAAAATATAATTATCACTCTAATATTAACAAGTTGAACATGTTGACCCGTTAACCCATGAACCCCAACAAGTCAGCCCATAAACGAACCATAACACATTAAGACTAAGCTAAACACTAAAACATTATTTTGGCATATATATATATATATATATATATATATATATTAGGTCTACCCATCCAAAGTAGCCATCCGTACATACAATAACCTACAACAGCTCCATATTAGTTGATACATACAGTAATAACATGACTCAAAGATGTACTGTACAATATAATAAGCAACATCAAAGTGCTTCAATTCAATTCTGTCAATATGAATTCTTAATCTCTCATAAATAATAAAATGTTCATTCTATACTGTTTGTATGTGTATCTCAAAAGTTGTTCACCATTTAATGTAATTCATGATATTTACATCCATTATTTGTGTGTTTATTAATTAATATATAACATTAAAACTTTATTATATGAAAGGATATATATGATGCAATTAATGGGTGAACCTAGAAAACTGGGAGATGTGACTTTAGCTCAAATAATGTTCCATGTATTTGATGCATGTAACTGTTAAGCTATGGTTGAATTGTCAAACTGAGAAAAAAAGCACAAACAGAAGAAGCAGATAGATCATATCAAAGATATATATTCCACAACACTTTTAATTTTTGTTTTTATTAATAATTAACATGAAATTAAAATAATTAGCAACAATATTTAGATCAGAAAAATAATTATTATATGGTGATGAAATGGATCCAATTAGCTAAATTACATTACTTTGATTCACTGACCTGTTGTGGGTTTGGATGCTAGATAGATAGCCTTCAATTCAATTCAATTCATCACTCTCACTGAGCACAATAATCTTACCAAAATAAACATCATATGATAAATTCTTGACCTGTCTGTAAATCAATCATGAAATTAAAGAAAACCCATCAATCCATCCAGCTGGAAATGTTCATCTGATTATATATCTACCATGGACTTTTAGTATGGCTTTGACATTGACTTGAAAGTCATGGGAAAAGAAGAAGAAGAAGAAGGGAAGTCTTGTTCTTGAGTTTCATCTTCATGGCTTCTATGATATGAAGAAGAAGAAGGCTCCTGGAATTGATTGTTATTAATATTTTCGGCTTCTTCGTTGCTAACTCTTTCTTGATTTGCTCTCTCCCCTTCCTGATCTCTATATCTCTGCAAGTACCGCCTCAACGGCGGCGCGTAATCGTCGAATCCGAGCGCCGCCATCGCCCAGCAGATGTCGTCGCCGTTCACCGTCTTCCGGCGCTCTTTCCGGCACTTCTCCGACGCCTCCCCCGTCACGAACCCAATGAACTCCGAAACGCACTCCTGCATTGTCTCCTTCGCGTCTTTCGACACCTTCGCGTTCGCCGGCAGCGTTTTCTTCATGATCCGCCCCACGTTCGCTATCGGAAGCCACCGGTCTTGTTCCCGGAAACTCTCGTCGTCGTTAAATCCCCCCGGCCCGGAGTTCTCGGCCATGTCTGCTCTACCTTTCCAATTTTCAACCCAACAAAACAAAATTTAACCTATTTGGACACAAATTAAAAGACTAGTGAATGTATGTATTTAGTGTGTTTTTAGTCAAACCCTTTTTCTAACTTATATCACAATAATATAACTCAATAGTAACCATATACGAAATTAAATCAATCAGAAAGATATATCATATATATAATACCTTTAACTTTCGTTGAGCTCTCTCGATCTAGAACCAGAGAGAACTTTTCTCTTCTAGTTTCTGTAGATCTGAACAGTCAAGTTTAAGTTTAGATCACTCAACATAAAAGACAGCACTTTATAAAATCCTGAGTCTTGGGGTGGGTATAGTAAACTAACCTAATTAACTAAGTGGTATAGCTAGATTGACCATGTAACTTTAACTTTCACTCTACTATCTATATATACACTTTTACTTTATTCAAAGGTGGTGGAGACTACCCTAACACTACGTACAAGGTAAGGTGTAAAGAATTGGGGGCTTGGGGGAATGGAATGGAAGCTAGATAGATAGATAGGGCATATCCCAATTGGTATGTAATATAATTGGTGTGTGATTTGGGGCAAATTGGAAAAAATTGCATGTGAAGATGCCGACCGGGTCAGCATCAATGGTGGGGTTACTGATAACCACTCGTGCCACATTCATTGGAAGATTCAAATTAAATACAATCATTCAAATGTATATGGATGTTGACAATCAAGGTGGTGGCTAAGTTTTTACTTGTTTGGATAGTTTTTCTCAACACTTTCCTCATTTCATTTGATTCCTGCAAGGAGGGAGGGAGGGAGGGCTTGACATGAAATAATCTTGAATTTTCTTGCATAAGATAATGCTCCCCACATACTGCTCATTACACTTATATTATTCACTAGTTTTATAAGCGCATTACGCGAATGGGTTAATGCCCAATGTTTATATTTAAATAAACATTTGAAAGTATATCAATACAAGATTATATAGGAGAAGTTTATACATGGTAATTGAATGTCGAATTTTTTTATTCAAAAATCTAACTCAAAGTATATAAATCCAAGATAATATATAAAATTCATTATAATTATTACTAAAATAAATGTTTGCAATCTTGTAAAATCGATAGTCTAAATATTTGGTCTAAAAATGATAGTCTAAATAAATACTACTTTTAATTTGAATTTTTCTAAGTGTTCTTAATTCTCTTTTGAGTAACATTGTCATTGTCTTCATCTTTACTATTTGTTCTCTTCCTTTTTGTTGGTAGTGTGTTATTTGCAATTCGGTTATTGTTGGTAGCATAGATGACAACGTCATGCAATGAGATTATGATATAGGAGCTATGGACTTTCTTTTAGGTGTTCTGCTTAGGGTTCATTTGGTTTAACCATTATTGTTGAATGAGTTACGTTATTGTGGATAAAGAAATCCCTAGTTTATGAAAAAAGATTAAATAAATTAATAAAAAATTTAAAAGGTAGTTTCTTGCTTCAATTTGCTAGGTAATGGGTTATTTGAGTACTTCATTGTCAACAAATCCCCCAAGTAATTAATATGATTGGTTTCAAACTATTCTTTTTTATTTTTTTCATGGTATTCTAGAAATACATATGTATCATTTTTTGGTGTAACTACTCATTTATTTAATTCAATAAGAGTAAAATAGAGTGATTCCGCTTCAATTTGTTGGGTTATTTGAGTACTCTCTTTGTCAACCAATCCCCAAGTAGTTAATATAATTAGCTTCAAATTATTTTAATTTTTTTCATAGTATTAATAAAATACTTGGTAAATAAATATATAACATTATTTTGTACTATAACTTTGATATTTAATTACAATATATTGTAAAAATAAGATAATGGACAATGTAATGAATATCAATTGATAAATTTGAATGTAAAGAATCTTTGCATGAGAGGAAATAAAGACAATATAACTAATGAAATTATTTCTCTTATTTAATTTAATTTTTTGATAATGAATTATTTTTTAAAATAAAGGTATTGTAGATACATAATTCTAAATTAAAGAAATACATATGTATCATTTTTTGTTGTACTTACTAATTTATTTAATTTAATAAGAGTAAAATAGAGTGAGAAACTTAATTATTTCAAATTTGATTGAGATGAGGTTCGAACCTTAGACATTTCTTATAGAAATTAATGGGTAAGTTAAAAGTTAACGGAATATTAACGGAAAAGAGATTATTTAACGGAAAACTTAACGGATAATCATAAAAGTAAGGTTAAATTAGGTAATCTTTATTAATAATATTAATCTGAATTATCTTAACCATCCATTTGATTAAATAATTCATCTGAACCATCCATTTGATTAAATAATTTGACCGCCATTTTTTCTACCCATTTTAGGCCTAACTCTCTTTGGCTCTTATTAGTATAGTAGATTTCTATTTAGAATACTGTATGAGTCAAACCCCCAAGCCTAATTAATAATTAATTACATCAAATTTATATAATTCTTTTAATGTAATGTAATTAGATTTAGAGTAATCAATACATGCTCCCCAAGGTATTAGTCTACTAGATGATACTAAGTCTCACTTAGTACTTGCTTCAAATAGTAAGGTGAGGATTAATTTGATCCTTGCTACTATATGCTCCTTGTCCACGAAGATATAATCTAACGACAAACCTAAAAAATCATTTCAAATAGTACCATATATATATAGAGAGAGAGAGAGATAGAGAGTTAATATCATCTGGAATCCTCCGAGTATAGTGATTTTGTCACGTATAGTCCTAAACTTTTAAATTGACCTCATGTGGTCCTTCAACTTTCAAATTGTTACCATCCATGGATCAAATTAACCACCCATGGTCCTTCCACTGTCAAATTTTAACTACCATGGTCCTTCCAGGAGGACCACAACTGGTTAAATTATGAAAGTTGGAGGGCAATAGGTGGTAAGACGATTGATGGTAACAATTTGAAATTCAAAGGACCACGGATGGTCAATTTGAAAGTTTAGAACTGAACGTGACAAAACTACTATATTCGGAAGACTGCATATGACATTAACTCTATATATTTACTAGTATTTTTTATGCGCATAAAAATATGTGTCTAATATAATAATAATAATAATAATAATAATAATAATAATAATAATAATGTAAAATATTTTTATAAATTTGATATTTATAATAATAATAATAATGTAAAATATTTTTATAAATTTGATATTTATATTTTAAAAAATAACTAACATATAACTCCAGTATAATGTGTATATATTATTATGGAAGAAGATAATAAAATATATTATTATGGAAGAAGATAATAAAATATATGGTGGATGCATGTGTATGGTAACAATAGTGAAAAAAAGATACACGGTAGAAGCTGTTTGTCTAAAATATTGTATAATACAACTTTTATAGCATAATAAATCTAAAAAAAATTAACTAAAAAACAGACATAAATAAAAAATATAATATTCATTCACACTTATTAGCTCTTCTTTTTTAAATTTTATTTTATTAGATTAGATAGATATACTCTTTTTGACATGTGTTTGTGGAGTGTTCTAGAACCTAATTGAGATTAATTAGAAAGAGACAATTTTATGTATAAAATAAATAAATAAAGAGCACCTATTATACTTTATTATATTAAATTATTGTACCTATAATTAGGTAGAAAGCCAATTTGCAAGGTAAAAAAGTTAAAACCCTTGTTTTACGGAGTATGAATTATGATAGATGTATGGAAGAGATAAAATTAATACTTTTTAAGTCCTACAATTATTGTTTTAATTACTTCAAATTTTAATTTTCAATTATAAGTTTGATTATATTTAGTTCTTTGAATTTTGAAAATTAATCAATTAAAACTAGAATAATGCTACCTTCCAGATTTTACCTCCTAATGTTCACCTTCTGTGACAATAAAGTTCTTTTTATTCAATTCATTGATTACTATAGATGACCAACCCTATGCAACATTAAGTGTATTTATTAATCAAATATAAAAGAAACAAATCAAATATATTTTCATGTAAAGAGGTGAAATTTAGAATGTGAAATTAGGAGGAAGATATAATGTTACTCTTAAACCTAGTTCCAAATATGAATTGCCATTATAGTCCGTGGAAGTAGAATTATACATGTTTGACCAAAAATATAAAATAATAATAATAATAATAATAATAATAAAGAAATTCGTATAGTATGTTTTTCAAAAGATATTGTGAACAAAGAAATTTTGAATAAGGTATATATATTGAATTCAAAATTGGTGTGGGTGCAAAATCTCTGTGTAGTCCCATGATTCTTCAATTAATGTCTTGAACACTCCATTGAAGGGCTCTTCTATAGGGCCTCCGAGTTCAAATGATCTGCAATGTAGGTTTAGAGTAACATTTGGCATAATCTTCATGGAAGGGCTTTTACATTTATGATCATTTTATTGAAACTGATTCTATGAAATTTGTCTAGGATGATTACATAGAAATAAAAACTCCCATTTATAGCTGTAGGATAGAAGAGTTTTGATAAGTTCAAGCTCTTTTGATATTATCTAATTAACAAATTAGATAATATCAATTAGATAATATCAATATTATCCAAAATATATTTAAATATAATAATCATATTTTGTCAAATTTTTTGTGTCAACAGATATATAAAATTTGGATAAACGATATTTTGAATTGTTTGTATTTCTTACCATATATAATACTAGATGCACATAAAACTTATATACAAATGTGAACATATTTTTGTGATTTTATTATAAATTAATTTGTTATATGCGAGTATATTGGGGATTATATTGGCATATGTGTACAATTGTTGGGCGACGGCTCAGAGAGTCAAGTCTAGCATCTCACCATCAAAATATGGCTTGACTATTGCACAAGTATAAGAAAATAAAGTTGTATCTTCATTACTAATTATAGTGTTTAGTGCAATGGTAAACACTTAATCTAGAAATCAGAATTATATTGGTATCAAAACACGTCACAGGTTTGAATATGCAAGAATATGGAAATAAAGTTGTACTTTCGTAGTTTCGTTATTAGTTATAACTTTTGACATAATAATAAACGCTTAAATCTGAAAACAGTAAAACATTTTTATTTAATATTTCGGAGAATTCAAAAAATAAAATCGCATGTTGGGACCTGGAAAGACAACTCATGGCCTACAGTACTGCCTGAAAACGACACAACTAATCTTATACTACTTGGCAATATTATTTTTGTAATATATTTATTTATTTATTTATTTATTTTATGTTTCCTTTTATTATATAGTGATCTAATTTTTGTAAGAAAAGTATAGGGTTTGGTACGTACTTTTCCCCCCTTATTAAATTGATGACAAATTGTTTGGCACCAACTTGGAAATGGTCAGTAAATTTGTGGTTGACCTACTTCAATAATCCCTTGTTGTTTTCCTCATTGTGGAAGAACTAGGATGACAAGGATGGGATGAAAATGATTTAGTCATTTAAAACTCTCATTAATCTCTCCAAAACTTCTTGGTGTTATCCACAATAATATCATTTACAAAATTACTTCAACATTTGTTGTGATAAAGATAAAGATAAAGATGAAAAACAAAAAACAAAAAAACAATTGTTAGTTGATGGTGTTGAAGATGACATTTGAATTCAAGTAAAGCTAAGTCAATCACCTTTCTTAGCTGGAAGCTAGCAAGGACAATAATGGAGCCTCTCTTTTTCTTCCACATCAAATTTGAATCAATCTGATTTTGATTTTGATTTTTTTTGTGACGAAAGAAATCCGCAACTGAGTAAATCCTGTTTTGTTGTGATCTTAGCTAGTAAAGGACCACAAGGGGGTAAATCAACTTAGGTATCCATAGCTGACTGGCGCCGAAAAATCTAATAGGCCGATCCCGCTGAGAGTCGAACTTGTAACATTGTGGTTATTATGTTAGCCGCCTGATCAACTTGGTTTGGTTGTCCCTGAATTTGATTAATTTTTAATAATAGGGTTGGCCTAGCTAGATAATAAATATAAAAGATACGTTGTGATACCTCACTTAATTAGCTACGAAAGATGATGATACCTAGAATGTTAGGATTAATTACTACTAGTTGATAAGTAAGATAAGAACTAATAGGACAATGGTACGGTAAAGGCTCTTATGTTATATTAAATGAGGAAGGCTAGTTCACATATTGCAAGTATTGCTACTAGGAGTAAATTTACAGAGTTTTGATGTATTTAGAATGGAATATAATGTTTGTGCTTTAGGGTGGTACGGTAAAACTCTCTATTTAAACATATTACAAGATTTGTCATTTAGTTACACCCAATTAGAATAGACATAACTTGTGTTTAAAACTATAGAATGTACAAAGGACTTGATGTTTTCTCCACTTCTCATAGTGGCACAACGATTTGTAGTGTGATAGGCAAATACTAATGTAACATGTGGAAGCTAGGGTTATTTTAATTTGTTGCATATCTGGCTAGCCGGACTATTTAAATTGGGCAAACCAAATTATTTGTTTTTTGTCCCAAAATTAAGGTTGAATCCCGACAAAGCGCATAGAGGCTAGACCTTTACGCACTGCGCACGCACAAGAAACCCCCCTCACTTCGAGAGGTTGTTGGTTGCTCCCACACTGTGGTTTGTGAGACTCGATCCCTGATCTCTTCTCCCAAACTTCACCCATGTGACCAATTGAGCTGCCCATGCGAGCGACCAAATTATTTGTTGTCAATATCAAATATTTACCATTACATTAAGAGTTATAATTAGTAATGAATATGCAACTTTATTTCATTATTATACTTTCGTGGAAATCAATCTCACGTTGTGATGACAAGATGCTAGACTCGTCTCTCTAAACCAACTCCCAACAATTAACTAATTTTAATTGAATCATTGGATGAATTCATATATCATTAGTGTAGTTGGTTAGTCGTCTGAGTTAAAGGTCATGACTGGAGGCGGCAATGTGAGGTTCAAATCCACTAAAAATATGTATGGAAAAACCAAATGATAGTTATGAGTATCCCATTTTTATATGCATTGAGCGCACGCATATAAATCACTCGAGTATTATATTATGATTTAATCAAAATAAATTCATAAATTTAAAAAAAAATGAAATAAATAAAATGAAATATTTAGACAAAATGCACTATCAATGCAAGAATAGGGTCGGAATCAAATTGACAATGGTCCACATATATTATTTTCTTATGTGTCATAGTATACCCTATTATATATGCTCTAGTCATGATATGATCTATCAAGAATCTCCTAATACTCAAAAACTAAAGATACAAATTAATTAGTTATATTTTAATATAAAGAGAAATAAATAAAGCGATACTAGAGTTTCTTTTAATATTTATCGTGAAGTATGCACATCGTAGTGACTAATGAGATACAAAGAATATTTTTTTTTAAATGATCATATACTTATAAATAATAACATTAACATTGATTATATTAACTATAAGTGTAATTTTAATGTGTTTAAAATTTTCAATCAATTTACGACATTGATCATTCACATTCTTTGATGTTAATATGTCATTCACCATTTCAACAATATTAAAAGAATATGATAAATAATGTTGATTGATTAATTAAACTTAATACAGTTGGATCTTTCTTCCCATAAAAGTTGATTCCTCAACTATAATCTCAATGGCCCCCACGCCCTACCCTGACAAAGCATCTAGGGTAACTCAGCTGAACACAGAAACTGGACATTTGCTTACTGGTCTTTCTTTCCAAACTCCACCCATGTTACATCCTAAGCTGCTCATGCAGCTAATACAATTGGATCTTACTAATACGAGAGGTTTACTCCGGCCACCTTGAGTCTTCTGTTTTTGTTAGGGTTAATTGTGATTAATAATTTTTTTTTAAACACTAATAATTTTTTACAATGTAGTATTTCTTTTATATTTTCTCAATGTTTTTTTTCAAGTCACCGGGATCATATATATCGTGTAACCACCTATTCAGAATAGTAACAGACATCACACTACATAGTAGTTAGCGATTACTAATTAATTAATTAACTACAAACAAAACCGTTAATGTGTTTTTTGTTTAGAAATATCAAAGCCAACGTATGCTCCAAGGTTGTCGGACCAGGAAACTCATTCCATTGGCTTAATTAATTAATGGTGAGATTTCAAAAGAAAAGACATACTTATGTTTCTCCACGACGGGCTGGCTTAAGTAATTGTGTTAATTAACTAATAACTAATTAATTAACAACTTAATACTTGATTTGGGTTTTCTGTTGGCGATAAACGACAGAAACCCTCTACTTCCGTGAACCATGTTAGGGTTTTGACTTGCTTTTTAAGATTCCCATACGTACGTTATGAAATTGTTGTTTACTTCATTTTTATTAAAAAAATGAAATGTGGTTAAATTAGAAATCATATTTTATTTAATTTGAAAATTCCATGCATGATGCTTAGCTTATTGATGCATGTAATATTTTCTTAAGAATCTAAACAATATTCTGTGGTCCTTCACTCCATCACTGTTGTGAGATTCCAGCTTCTTGATCTAGATCCATGGTTTTGAATTTTGGCTATTTTAATTATATATATGGAGCTAGGTTTTAAAAGTTAAGCAAAATTATATAAAATTTAATTATATATAAACCTATGGGATTTTTCTTTCAAAATATAATGGAATCAAATACTGTTCACTGTCATGCTCTTTCAGTGACAGAAATAAATTAATAAATTATAAATTAAATGTGTTAATCCTTTGATTGATTTGAGAGAAATGGGAGAGAGAGAGTTGTGCTTAAACACACATAATAGATCGAGGTCGAATATGACGTATTGTTAAATACCTAATATAGGTTGGCTACTATTATACCACCTACTCTCTTGACTTCAATATTATCATTGATAAAAACTCTCATATATAACATATAAAAACACATTAGATAGGGACTAGCGGAATAACATCATACCTAGTTAATGTCTGATCTTCTTAAGTTTTTCATTCACCAGGACTTTGGGCAGGGGTTCTACGGGTTTAGGATTAGTATAGTGTAAGCTGAGAAACCTATTGTATCAAAAATAAATAAATAAATAAATAAATAAAAGTTTGACGTTCACCTTCATTAATTACGCCGCCCTATTTGGTTCGTAAAAAATATGTGAGGAGAAATGAAATTGAAATTCAATGAAAAAGAAATTACCATGAAGATTAATTATATTGTTTAGTTGGTGGAAAAAAATTACTGGGAATATATTGATTCCATTGTTTGGGTGGGTTTGGAATTTTAAGGAATAATAAGTATAAAAAGGCTAATATACCCCTACACAATAATAATAATAATAATAATAATAATAATAATAAGTTCTTGAGGAAAAAATTGCCCTAATTTTTTTATGAAAAACAAAATACCAAGGGAGAAGTAGACAAATTTTTCCTCATTCTTGAAGAAAATTAAATATTTTTCAGTGAATTTTTTTAAAATATAATTTTCCTCAAATTTAAGAAAAAAAGTGTCAAACAGCCCTCAATTTATCTTGAGAATATCATTGCTCTGTCTTATCGTGCAAACGTAAAAGATAGGATTCAAAGCGAAAAATACTTTTGATATGATCCAAAAGAGAGAATTTTAAAAATTACCCATTGACAATTGATATTTATCAAATTTTTATACTCAACTTTCAATTTGACCATAAGCGGTCTCTTAACTATTGTTCAATTTTGTTCCAGATTTGGTATTCATTCAGTTAAATATTCATTTAGTAAACGTTAAATGTAAGTGTAAGAATGTAAAAATTGGCTTGTTATTGAGATGACCAAAGTGCATCTTCATAAACTTCATACAATAAATTCATCATTAGTGGAAATGCGAAGAACTGGTCGATGTATAAGCTAATTTGGACGAGTATGCTACTTATAAGTTTTTGGCCAAAATTTGAGGTGATTATATCGTTTGTTTCAACACCCTTAAATATGCAAATTTGGAGAGGGATTCTAATAGCTAATTTTTACATTCTTACTCTAAATTTAATGCTTATTAAACGAATATTTATTCAGATGACCAAATCTTGAACAAAATCAACCGTCAAGAGATCAATTGTGATCAAATTGAAGTAACCATTTTTTAATTAAATTAACTCAGATTCAAAATTAAGCATGTTCTTGATAACATGACAGACTATGTTATTAATCAATTCATGATAACTCTTGTAAAAAAGGAAGAATAATGAAATATTTAAACTATAATACAATAATATATTCAATTTTTAAAAAATATTTGAACACATAATTTCAGTTTTAGTCTAACATGCATATCGTACATGTACATGTGTAAAGCTTTGAACAAAGTCATGCCACCAAAACTGGAGATTTAAAATATTGTCTGATTACCTGTCATATAGGTTTGGAAGAAAGAGATATGATTGGTTGTTCAGTGGATGAAATTAACATTGTCTGCCCACTGCCAATGTTTTTGCCTTTCTGGTTTTGTTTAGGTTGGACCTAATGTAATCCTCGAACATCAACTACCTTGTAAGGTAAATTATTTACATAAACTTTATTTTTAGTATATTAAATATTAATTATTTCTTGAAAAAATTAAATTTTTGCACACAAGAAATTTGTATCACTACCACCCTCCCGTGTCTTTAATGAGAATCGGACTCTTACCCTGTCATCGGAGTAAAACTTCCAGTGTAATCCTTGAACTATTGAGCTAAGTTACACAAGGTGAATATTAAATTTTAGTACATCAAAGTTCAATTTTAGTATATTGAAAGTTTATTATTTTGTATACTATCTAAAAATGAACCTTTAATAAATTAATAATGAACCTCCAATATAATAAAAATAAACATTTATCAGTAATCCACATTGCAATATAGATAATAGTCTATAGTACAATTTGCCAACCTGATGAGACTAGCTTTCCTTCGGCAAATCATTCTGTGGACTCGGGTTCACCTTGCAAGATAAACTCGTGTCCAAAATATACAATTTACATATTGAATGTTCACACTTTATATATTGAATGTTCACAATTTACATAATGAATGTTCACAATTTGAATTGTGAACATTCAATATGTAAATTGTGATAGGTCTACCTTGCAAAGTGGACCCAGGTCCATGTTATAACTATTGGCAATTTATACTGTAGACCAGGATCCATAGTGCAGTGGACCCTAGTCTAATATACAGAATTTGACTTCATAAAGTACGGAATTCATATTTATAATGCACAGAATTATGTAGCTGAGGACACATAAACACGATATTTTAAAATAAGTAATAGAGAGCATGTGTATTATACCATTATGTTATAAATTTATGTGTGTTCATTTATATAATTCTGTATATTATGAATTTGAATTCCATAATGTATTATGTATATATGTTAAGTGTTTATGTGTCCTCAACTATATAATTCTGTGTATTATGAACATGAATTCTATATATTATGAAATCAAATTTTGTATATTATGCTTTCAAAAAAAAAAATTGTATATTAAATTAGACTCCACAGTGTACCGTGGACCCTGGTCTACGATATAAAGATAGATAACTATTGTTTTCCTTCGTTTATTCTTCATTTACTATTTACTGAAATATACCCCCAATTTTATTGCCTCAATAAAGCCCATTTAGTAAATTGGATCCAACTCAATCTGGACCGACCCATGTCTAATGGGCCTAACTTTAAGAAAAGTATCACTTTCATCATTATTATTATTATTATTATTATTATTATTATTATTATTATTATTATTACAAATACGGACTAATATGCTCATTTTCAAGAAAATGAACCAAACAGAAAAAAAAAAATACAATTTCTTAATTTTTAGCCAAATAGTGAAATAGAAAAAAGGTAATTTTCTAAAATTCAACCAAACACTAAAAAATTAAAATATTATTTTAAAAATGAATCATTTTATAAAAATCATTTTCTGAAAAATTTTCTTAGGTTTCCAAATCAACTAGTAAATTTAGGCAAATCAGTTTAGGCAAATTGCCAAAGACCTTGTGGTCTAGTGGCACCCGGTGTCCCAATTAACACTCCCACATGGATGATGAGAGTGGGTTCGCGCTTCAGTAGAGGCAACTGTGAACAGATACTACATTGTAACAGAGTCAGTAGTACTCAAAACTGGGTTTCAAAACTTATACTAGTAAATATTGTATTGTGGGCTCTTAATCGAGTTTATTAGATTTCAATGGGTCATTGAGATTGACCAATTTCATATAGTCCAACAACAATAATAGATGTGTTGTGCAATTCTAAAAATGTGAAGCGGTTGAATATATTATATCAATCATTATTGCATGGACCATGGTACACACAGCTGTGTGAATCATAAATAAAAAATACATTTTTAATATACTAAAAGTACATTATTTTTGTACATAAAGTACATTATTTTAGAGTACATTATTTAAGTACTGAAAGTACATTATTTTATATATACTATGAAATAACCTTCAGTACAAAAATAATGTACTTTTAATATAATGTACCTTATATTCATGGTCCACACAATAATTTACCAATATTATATGGCAAAAAAAAAAAAATTAGATCATGGTCAACATAGTTGTGTGGACTATGAATACAAGGTACATTTTTAATATACTAAAAATATATTATTTGATAATATATAAAATAATATACTTTATGTACACAAATAATGTACTTTTAATATATTAAAAATGTATTTTTTTTATTTGACAACTGTGTGAACCATGGTCCATGGAATATTGATCGATACTCCGTATTATATTTCATCATCTCGAAGCATTCTGGTAAGAGTAATACGTGGATTGTTATATCATGTACCATGGTTTATCTTGCAACGTGAACTAAGTTAATTTTTTTAAATTTATTTTTTTTACAAATAAAAAGAATATATGAAAAAAAAATAGATCATTAAAAAACTCTAATTAATATATTTCAAATGATACCCAGATTGATGGTTTTATTTTTATGTTTTATGTTAACATACGATTATATTATGTTATGTCAGTACACTGTTTCAAAAAATATTATGTTATTACGTCATATTCACTTTCAATAGACTAAAAGTTCATTTTCAAAATACTCTAGATTCATTTTTACAATATTATATATTCATTTTCAAATTGATGTATAGTAGGTTCATTTTTACAATTGTAATGCAACTACATTAGAATGATGGATCTCAAATAAATTTATTAATGAAACATTGTAGATTCATGTTTACAATATTAATGGTTCATTTTTACAATACTGAATGGTCATCTTTACAATAATAATGCAACTACAAATACAATATAATATAAATGAACCTAAAATAGGTTTATTAAGAAAATATTAGAGATTCATTTCATCACAATACAGAATGTTCATTTTATAAATATAACAAGTCCATCAATAAACAACTAAGATTTAAAATATATTAATATAAGTACCATTCGAAAATAGCAAGAAAATATTTTTAATAATAATTTTTTGTAACATTGGTTTTAGTTATACACACAAAAATAAATAAATAAATAAATAAAGAATAATATGTGTAAATGATAGTAGGCAAATTCATATCATTATAATAAATCTATAATATTGTTATAATGAACTTATCATATTATAATAATGAACTATGGTCAATAATACTTTATAATAAATTTACAATATTATAATAATGAATCATGTGTTGCATGATAATACACATATATGCCAGATATATTTTTTCCATTTTCAATTCAATCAAAAATTTAAAAAGTGTTACTGAAAGTTGGCTTGTTTCAGGTGATGGGTCTTCGTCCAAGGAAGACCCACTGAAAGGTTGATAGGTATTCAACTGGAGTGAAATAGGTAAGGGAGGGGTTTAGGTTTTGATGAAAAGTATAAGCTTTATTTTTTTGTATATAAACGATAAAAATCAAACAAAAAAATTGCTTTTTTTCCCTATATGCTTATAGTATTGTTTTTTCTGCTTAAATTATTTATTTATTCATAATAACACCTTCAATTATATTTTTCCCTTCAACAAATTATTGATTATATATGAAAATCAAAATAAATACAAAAAAGAACATACACCATTTACAAATTTACAAATATTATAATTATTATAACTTTAAGTTAATGCTAGTAATAAAATTAAAATTTAAACACAAATAATTCATTAGTACTAATTAATTATAATTAAATTATTAATGTTACTAACATTGGTTTAAAATTATAATTATAATATATACAAATGGTGTCTACTCCTTTTCGCATTTATTCTGATTACGACATATTAGTATATATGACCGCGATTTGGTTCTAGTTCACGGTTCTGAAAAATGATAAACCGGAACCAGCAGTTCTAGTTTGAATTGTCGGTTCAAACCTTTTGGTGAAAAAAAAAATAAATGAAATACTTATTTTAAAAAGTAAAAATGTTCATTTGACATAAAAGGAGGAAACTCACTATTTTTAAAGTAATTAAGAGGACTTATGTGGTTACATGAATAATTTGGAGGGAAACACTATAAGTATATAATTAAGGAAAAACAGTATTTTTCCCATAAAATAAATAAAATTTATTATTTCATTCTGAAAAGTTATAAGAGTAATGTTTTAAAATAAATTATTATTTTAAATTTCATTGTATTCACTGAACAGAATTAGTAGTTTATTTCTTGTTTAGTTCAGTTTTATTAAATTGATATGTTAATAGTTCGATAGACTTCAATTTAATTAGAATGATGTAAATCACGGTAACTCAATAATGACTCATCAGACATGACCAAATGTCGGTGCGCATAGAATCGCTGTCGATGTTCGAACATTGGTCTCTTTTTCCAAATACTATATATTGAGTCAGTGAACTAAGAACTCGTGGGCATGTAGAAGCATACTCTAAATAAAACAAAAGGGAGATTAAAATATAAGAGTGAAAGTAAAATAGAAATACAAAAATTTTAGGATAAGGAATTGAAGGCTATGCGTGAGACTATAAAGGCTAAGGAGGAGAGGGACAATACACTAATACTTAGATATTATTGCATCCCTTTTATCAACACATATTAGGTATATATATTAACTGCTACAAATGCATGGTTGCGCCAAAAATATATATATCCCAAAAATCAATATCGTAATTCTAACCAAGTTTGTATCACAAACAGAGCCTAAAGCCTTCGAGATTATGATTTATGAGATCGATTGATGGAGGTAGGGCCGTTAGCGAACAGAGTTTTCGACAAACTACTCGTGTTTGAGCTCGGTTAGCATTCGTTTATGTTCGTTTATTAAGGCAAGCGAACATTAACAAACAAATTTTAAAGCTCGGTTAATAAACGAACAGAGTTTGAACAGTGATAAGCTCGTTTGCTAAGTGTTCGTGAACAAGCTCGTTTAATAATGTTCACGAACATGTTTACAAATATATATATATATATATATATATATATACAATTGTTCGTGAAGACGTGAACATAGATTATTTATTGTTCACGAACAAATTGTGTTCATGAACATGTGCTGGTGTTTGGTTATTAAGGGGTCACGAACGTGTTCTTGAACGTGTTTGTTAACGTTTGCGAACACATTCGTGAACGTGTTCGTTAACGTTAACGAACACGTTCGTGAACATGTTCGCGAACGTTAACGAACACTAACGAACGCTTAACAAACGAACACGAACAAGATTTTCAAAAACCTTAACAAACGAACACGAACACGAACACCCCAAAATCCTTAACAAACGAACACGAACAGTCTCCGTTCATTTATGTTCGGTTCGTTAATAGCCCTAGATGAAGGGGATCAACTAGAATTATTATAACGTGGATGACTCGTATAAGATTTATTTTTTTTTTTGAAAAACAAAATCAACTTCATTAAAGCAAAAGCAAATCCGAAATACAATCCGGCGGGACAGTGTCCCATTCAGTAAGGACAGGGAAAGAACCAGCCGCCCGTGCAAGCACATGAGCCACATGATTCGCTGACCTTTTGACGTGGCAGACATGAACGTCGCCAATGTCTCTAGCAATTACACGACATTGCTTAATAATCAAACCAATATAACTAAAATCTTCATACTGAGAATTGAAATTGGTACAGAAATTTAAACAATCCAACTCGACTATAGTATTAGGCATAACACGATTTTTGAGCCAAGTGAGAGCCTCTTTCGCGGCCATGGTCTCAGCAAGATAAGGATCCCGAGCACAGTTCATTCGTCCAGCATATGCAGCCACAAATCCACCCGTGTGATCTCTAAGCACAACACCAAAACTCACATTATCAATCCCAAGGGCAGCATCAACATTACATTTGAATTTACCATTTGGGGGGGAGTCCATGTGCTAGTAAATAAATTAATACCATGAGTGGAAGATTCAGGTGAGCTATAACACTGCTTCCATGATGATATGAGAACATCTACTTGAGCTTTAATCATGCTCACTGACCACGATTTTCCATTCCACACCAGATCATTTCTCACACGCCACAAAGTCCAAAAGATAGCTGCCATGCGTAGAGCACGATCATTATCATGGTTATCAAGCTCTGCTTTCACAAATTCCACAAAAGAAACTTCATGCAAAATAGAGTGAGAACCCCAAACCTGACATGCAATTGGACATTCACAGAAAATGTGTTCGATCGTTTCCGATTCTGAGGAGCATAGAGAACAGCCGCCACCAACAACAACATGCTTGGTACGTAACACTTCCTTAACAGGTAGCAAGTACCGAACACACCTCCACAGAAAGTTTCGTATGTTAGGTGGCACCTTCAAGCTCCACAATTTCCTCCAATCAGAAAACTCCAACGCTGGTTCTTGCTGCATATGAGCATGGGTTAGTAAATGATAACCCTTTATTTTTAGTATGTTGAAAGTTTATTTGTAGTGCATTGAATGTTATTTTATGAATGTTTATTTTTAGTGTAGTATTTAATGTTATTTTTTAGACATGTAATTTTAAAAATAAGCATTCAATATGATGATTGCACGATTTGTGATTTATATGCACAATGATTTTGGGCAGGGTTATATATATATATAAATTAGTGATTTATAGTATAATTTGTTGAGCAACTAGCTAGTCAACAAAATGGCTTTTAAGTATTAGTATTTCGTTGATATTTTTGCCACTAAACGTCACAATAACTAAAGCACACGATCATAATTAACAATATTGATTTATCGAATTCTAATTAGATGTGATTGTAGTAGCCCGATACTAAGATATCCAATGCTATTAAATTTTCAAAATTAAATACGTATAAAGCTTGGTGTCACACATGAATTGCGTGGCCGTGTTAGACCTAATGAGTGGATGATCCCACTGGCTAGCTTTCCATCAAATGGGTAGGGGGCGACAATAACGTCAATGATTGTTATACCTTAGATGCTAAGATCTGGCCGAGTTAGGCATACTGACTCGGTTAAGTTTAGGGAGCTTGTCGCTAGTCTTGAACTTGATTATGAAGGGGACCAAAGCGATTCAAAAGGCACTACTGGTCGGGAACTATTTATGGATCCCCTAATGAGTTCATGGCAGGGCGAAATCAGTTTGGCATTGTATGAGAATAAGATTGGTCCGTGAGATAAGAGGGGTCCCGGGACATTGCATGGGTGTTGGGCATTGTGCCAAACTCTAGGGCCGTGACGTTGGGTTACAGTAATATTATAATGGGTGACTTTATATATTTCATTATATTTATTTTGTTTTTAATGCATTTTTTTTAGATGTGAAGAAAGTTAATCTCAAAGTCTATAATAAAAGATCTCAAATGTGCTCAATGTATAATTTAATAGTAAGCTACACATATATATTTTCAAATAATAGGGTTTTGAGTTTCAAACATACTACCTTATCATGTCATGTATCAATAAAATTAATAGAAAAAACATATAACTAGTGTTTACAATCAAATGGTTATGATGAGACGTCCTAAGTTTAAAATCTAAATTAAAAGGTTCATCAGTACTATTTATGTCTTAAAGACGAGTGAATGAAGTAAATCAGTAATATATCTCACGTAGCCAATAATTCTCCAAATGTTTGATAAGACGTCTTCAATCAGCATTTATTTTGTGATGATGCATTTTGGCATTTAAGAAGAGAAGTAAATGCTTCCCCACGTTTGGCAGCAAGTAGCGGCTCATACTTAAATGTGACCAAATGCTACATTCTCAAAATTCACAACTAAAATCGAGTTAATAATTCTAGAAATGGTCCTTCAACTATTGACTTTTATCAATTTTTATCATCGACTTTTAATTTAATCAAAATTGGTCTCTTAACTATTGATTTTGTACCAATTTTGGTTCTTCTGTTAAATGACTTAAATCTATGTTAAATAGGTGTTAAAATTGAAGGTAAAAATGTAAAACTAAATATTTGAGCCTTTTATGCAATGTAATATATACTTCGTAATAATTTATTTTTTGGACTAAACTCATCCATCACTTTGATTACCAAATTTTCAACCAGAAAAATGACAAATTAGAACAGTAAAAAATTAACACAGAATAAAGCAAAAAAAAAAAATAAATTAACATACTGGTGTATTTTTCTACCATTTTTGCTATCAAATAAAGCAAAAAAAAAAAAAAAAAAACTAATACAACAATAAAATATACAATAACACTCCACATCCAGTTAGAGAATTTACAAAAATAAAAAATAAAAAATTACGGAGTATATATTACATTGCAATAATATATAAAAGGCTCAAAGATTTTATTTTACATTTTTGCCCTTAATTTTAACACATATTTAACATAGATTTAACAGAAGGACCAAAATTGGTACAAAATTAATAGTTAAGGGACTAACTTTGGTCAAATTAAAAGTCGATGACAAAAATTGATAAAAGTCAATAGTCGAAGGACTATTTTTAAAATTAACTCTATCCAATTTAGTCTTTAATTATAGTAATTTTTATGATTTAATCTTAAACGTTTTTTATGCTTAATTGGCTCCTCAATTTTGATAGTTTTACTTAATTGAATCATCTGTAATTGTAGCTCGGTAATTTCCATTCTATTAATACTCAATTTAGTTTTTGACTATAGCGGTTTTGGCCAAATTAATCATCGAATATAGTGGTTTAATACATTAATACTCAATTTAGTCATCGACTATAATAGTTTTTCTCGATGTTGTCTTTTATTCTAATCGCTAATGACTCAATTAGGTAAAATCATCAAAGTTGATGATTCAATTCAGTACAAACAGATATTTAGGACTAAACAGACAGAGAAAGATGCGATGAATTTATTTTTAAAAAAAAAAACAAACAAACAAACCCTTCAATTTCCAATCATTGACAAAGGCCAAAATAAACAAAAATTGGATTTTCAATTAGATCACTAGTAAAAGTGTGGTAATTTCTAAAATTAATGAGAGTGATCGGAAAGTTAGAGTCGATGAGAGCTTGAAAAACACAACAACTAAATAAAGTGGTCAATAATTACTAATCACCTTAAAATTTTGACAAAAATTTAGAAAAACTCCACAATGGTCATAAAAGTAGACATAATTTTTTGTCCATATTTAAATGATTAGTGGGTGTATTCAATCCTTATTTTCATAAACTTTTAAAAAATTTTAACAACTTTAAAAGTTGGGAGGTATTCAATTCAAACTTTTAGAGAGTCTTTAAAAGTCATTTTAAAAAGTTTTTAAAAATCGAGTGGTATTCGATTAAGATTTTTAAAGAGTCTTTAAAAGTCATGCGCTATTCAAAAAGTTATGAACTTTTATAGACTTTTTTATTTTAGGACTTTTATAAACTTTTCCTTCTAAAATATAAATAGTTAAAATCTGACCCTTAACCCCAATATTTCATTTTTTTTCTACCAATTCTGAATGTTTTCTCTCTCTATTTAAACTCTATTTTTTCTCCATATTAAAACTCTATAAACCTAATACCTAAATTCAATAAATTATTTTTTCTTCATTATCCTATATTTTCTTCATACCTAAATTCTACCAAATTTTTCTCTCCCCTAAACTTTACAATCTTCCTCTAAAAATTTTACAGATTATTTTTTCCTTCATTATTGCTCGTATATTTTGATTTTTATTTTTTTCTACAAACTTTTCATCCTTAACTTCCAAACTTTCTCTACAAACTTTTATCCCTAACTTCAAAATTTTCTCTATGAACTTTTTCGCCACAAATACATGAACAAAGCAAAATTTTCATCTATATATCACTGTCAAATTTTACTATAGGTTTCATAATATTCATATAAATAATTGTATATTTTGATTTTTATTCTTTTTATGTTTATATTCGTAATATAATTTTCTCCCCCTTTTTTTTTTAACAACAAGCTACTGCGGATAGCGAACTGTTGTTCGCAATCCTAAATTGCTATTGTAAATAATAACTCTTTTGCTTGGTGCCTAGCAGTATATTTGGTATAATTTTATATATATTATTAATATATTATTAATATTTTTTAATATTAGGCAACTACTAATGATATTTTTAAATGTTTTATGTAAACAATTATGTTACTATGGATAAAAATAATAACAGTGAAAATGTTGGTGTGGGTGAAACTATATAATAAGAAGAATTTTATGATATACTATAACATGTTTTGTAAGAAAATTATATAAATGATAAGAATCAAAATCATTGAAAGTTTGTAAAGATGTATTCAATTTAGAATTTCAATGACTTTTGTAGACTTGTTAAAATAAAAAGTTAATAAAAGTTTATGAATGTTTTTATAAAGACTTTTATAGAATATTACAAAATTTACAAAAGTTTTGAACTAACTCTATGAAAGTCATTAACTTTATTAAAACCTATCATTATATTCTAAAAGTCTTTAAAAATCTACAAAAATCATGACTAAATACACTCCCTTTTGTAATATAATTAATGAAATTCTAATGGTGCCAAATACCTTGTGGTCAAGCGGCATAATTGTGGTTCCCCCAAATGGAGGTCATAGGTTCGAACATTATATTGTAACAGAATCACTATAATAGTACTAAAAAAATGGTAATTTTAGTTAGTAAGGGTCCTTTTATTTATAAAAGGGATAGAGGTAAAAAAAATCATTCAACTATCACTACAAGAAAAATGCACATAGACAACACTAAAAAGACAACAGTTTTTGACAAAAGTGTTGTCTTTTGTGTAAAAGACAACAGTTTTAGACAAAACCGTTGTCATTGACGCAACACTTTTATCAAAGACAATGGTTTTTATCGAACCGTTGTCTTTAGTGTGTTGTCTTTGTGCATTTTATCAAAAGACAACACCGCAAAGACAACGATTTTTAAAAACCGTTGTCTATGTGCATTTTTAAAAAAAATAAAAGACAACGATTTTATGTAACCGTTGTCGTTGGTGTGTTGTCTTTAAGTGCACCTGAACACACAACACTACAAAAACAACAGTTTTTTTAAAATCGTTATCTTTGCGCATTTATTATTTTTTTTAAAAAAAAAGACAACGATTGTATTTAACCGTTGTCGTTTGTGTGTTGTCTTTAAGCACACTTGAATAGTCAACACTTCAAAGACAACGATTTATTAAAACCGTTGTCTTTGTGCACCCATTTTTTTTATTTAGACAACAGTTTTATTTAATCATTGTCGGTGGTGTGTTGTCTTTAAGTGCACTTGAATACATAACACTACAAAGACAACGGCTTTTTAAAATCGTTGCCTTTGCACATTTTTTTTAAGACAATGGTTTTATTTAGTCGTTGTGGTTGGTGTGTTGTTATTAAGTGCATTTTAATATACAACACTTCAAAGACAACAGTTTTTTAAAATCGTTGTCTATGTGCATTCCGTTTTTTTATTTAGACAACGGTTTTATTTAATCGTTGTCGTTGGTGTGTTATCTTTAAGTGCACTTAAATGACCAAAATGGTGAAATTTTAATAGTCGACGGATCATTTTAGGTAAAAATTGCATAGTTATGGACTAAATTGAGTAATTTTGGTAATTGAGGACCAAATTGGTGAAATCCTAATAGTCAAGGGACTATTTTAGGTAAAAATTGCATAGTTAAGGACTAAATTGATCAACTTTGGTAGTCAATGACCAAAGTGATGAAATTCTAATAATCAAGAGACCAAATTGGTATTAACTCTTTGTTTTAATAATTATTTGCAAATTTTTTAAAAAGTATTTTAAATTTAGGATTACCTGTTAGAAACCTGCAAATTGGAGGAATGGCATGAAATTAGTTAGTTTAAGGACTCAATTGTAAATTTTTTAGGTTCAGTGGCCTAATTACATTAGCGTGCATGTGTACCTGAATGACCTATTTGACCCTTATTTCTTTTTAATTTTACTATGAGTTAGTGTTAATTATAGGTGAAGAATAAAAGAATCCACATTTCTCTTGAATCTTGATTTAAATTTTGGAGAAACTAGAGTCCATTTTCTAGAAGGCAAAAACTTGTGTGAGACTGTCTCACCATGAGACGGGTCGGGTCGGGTCAAGATGCAAATGTAACACTTATATGCACAAATGCCATACTTATATGCTCAAATGTAAAACTAATCAGGAATAAAATTTTTGTTACTTATTAGGGTAAATGTAATTCTTTTAAGGGAAAATACAATACTTTTACATTTCGATTTAAAAGTATTACATTTTTCCTCAAAAGTATTATATTTGCCCTTATAAGTGAGAGACACTTGTCAACATTGCTTATTATGAAAAATGTATTACTTTTTCTCTTATAAGTAACAAAAATTGTATTTTTGATTAGTGTTATATTTAAGCATATAAGTGTGAGATTTGCATATATAAGTATGACATTTGCATGGTGCTTTGACCCGACCCGACCCGACCCGTCTTACGAATAAGGATCCGTGAGACGGTCTCACACAAGTGTGACTCTTTCTAGAATGGTGCGGTGATATTTAATTTATGATTGTTTAGTTACAATATTTTTTTTATATACTTGTAAACTTAGCATAATTTTACAAGTGAAGATTGTAAGTGTTGAAAAAAATTATTTTTAGCAATGAAGATAGTAAAAAATATATTGTGTAACGTAGTTGAATGTGTGATACATAATTTGATATATGTGGAAAAGAATTTCGGGAGAACTCGAGTTCGATTCCCATTGGGCCAGCTCCCATGCCTCTCGGAGTGAACGTGGGTGTACCTGGACCGTTAAACGGACAGAGAAAAATCCCGTGAATTTACCAAAAAAAAGAAAGAGAAAATTATATGAAAAATTTAAAATATTGAAATGTGTCATTGAAAATTTTAAAGTAAATGCATTTATTAATAATAATTATTACTAAAAAAGATGGATTTAACAAATCCTTTGTGGAGTTCCCAAAAAGGAAAAAAAATATTTTGTTGAACTGGATTATTGGAAATTTGGAATGTTTTCAATTTCTTTTTAAAAAAATTGGTTGAATTACAAAAATTTCCATATATAGCTCCCTGAATATCTATCCTTCTTTGATTAGCTCTAACCAACCATCCTATTTGATTAATTTCCTTTCATGGCATATCTAGGCCTATAAAATGGTTCCAATCGTTGTCTTTAATTTCTCACAATTCAGAAATCACAATAAAAAACATAACATGAAATTATTTTTTCAAGAAACCCTAAAAATCTCCATCATGGCCTATCCTTTTTCTTCTAAAGTTAAAACCATACCTTCTCCAGAGCACCTCCTCGTCTCGTTTATTGTCATTTGCCATCTTCTTAATTCAAGTGTGGCTACTCCCGATGTTCCCGTGTCTGTATTTTCCAATCACAAAATGCAAAGTTTCAATGTTCCCGTGTCTGCATTTCCCAATCACAAAATGTACAATTTCGATGTTCCGGTGTCTGCATTTTCCAATCACAAATTACACAATTTTGATGTTCCTGTGTCTACATTTCCATATCACAAAAAACACAATTCTGATGTTCCAGTGTCTGCATTTCTCAATCACAAAAAACACAATTCCGACGTTCCCGTGTCTGCATTTTTCAATCACAAAATGCACAATTTAGATGTTCCTGTGTCTGCAGTTCTCAATCAAAAAATGCACAATTTTGATGTTCCCGTGTCTGCATTTCTCAATCAAAAAATTCACAATTCTGATGTTCCGGTGTCTGCATTTTCCAATCACAAGCTGCACAATTTTGATGTTCCTGTGTCTACACTTTCATATCACAAAAAGCACAATTCTGATGTTCCCGTGTCTGCATTACCCAATCACAAAACGCACAATTTCGATGTTCCCGTATCTGCATTTCCGAATCACATTAAACACAATTTCGATGTTCCCGTGTCTGCATTTTCCAATCACAAAATTCATAATTTAGATGTTCCAGTGTCTGCATTTTCAAATCACATTCACAATTCCGATGTTCCCGTGTCTGCATTTCTCAATCACAAAAAACACAATTCTGATGTTCCAGTGTCTGCAGTTTCCAATCACAAAATGCACAATTTAGATGTTCCTGTGTATGCATTTCCCAATCAAAAAATTCACAATTTCGATGTTCCGGTGTCTACATTTCACAATAAAAAAATTCACAATTCTGATGTTCCGGTGTCTGCATTTCCCAATCACAAACTGCACAATTTTGATGTTCCTGTGTCTACATTTCCATATCATAAAAAACACAATTCCGATGTTCCCGTGTCAGCATTTCCCAATCACAAAAAGCACAATTATGATGTTCCTGTGTCTGCATTTTCCGATCACAAAAAGCACAATTCCGATGTTCCGGTGTTTGCATTTTCCAATCACAAAATGCACAATTTAGATGTTCCTGTGTCTGTATTTCCCAATCACAAAATGCGCAATTCTGATGTTCCCGTGTTAGCATTTACTAATCGTTATCCTCCGTCTGGTCCATCTCCAAGAACTCTGAATTATGGTTGATATGCACTTATGTAATGACATAATCTTTATGAAAGTTTTATATTGAATAAAAAGTCATGTATTTGTTTATTATGATAGATCGATCTCCATATATCATGTTGATTTTATTGTTGCATATTTCTCAGTGATTTCACATACAAGTATATTTTACAATCTTTCTTCAAATTAATTATTAGTTTCAAGGTTTTATTCAGATATATTGTGTCAACACAAAACAAATGTTGAAATGAAATGGTTTCTTATGAATTGGAAAGGCAAAATAGAGATGAATTGGAGATTGCCCTAATATATATACTTTTGGTTACAAATTACAATAGAAATTGCCATCACTATTCAAATGTGTACATTAAGTAAATTTCACTTTTGTGTAATAACTTACAAGTAACATAAAAATAAAAATAAATCGCATTAGAAATGCCATATGTAACGGATTCTATCGAAATGATACTAATTTCGTTGTCTATATAAACAAGTAAAACAACTAGGGTAATAGATCTATGTAATCTGATGCCAAATAAAAACGATAGATTCAGTTTAAATTGTTCAAAGTTCACCTTAGAATTGTGAAATACAGAAATCTAATTTTAATAAATTGGTCACTCGAATGTAATAAAGCGATTTGATCGTCGAAAAGTTTGTAAACTATTGAATGTTGATTTAGATGCGCGGTGTGTAAAAATATATGCACAATATTAATACTCAATGTTAATTATATTAAAATATTTTCTTTAAAAATAATACTCCCTCTGTCTCATTTTACCTATCCTATTTACTATTCATTGGTCAAACCAACTCTTTCTTCATTGCTTATTTTCTTTAATAATTTTTTATTATTTTTAAATTTTTTTTTTGTGTTTAATAGTAATTTTAAGGTAGTTTCTAAATATATAAATTTTATATATTAATGCTAAACTTAATATTATGAAAAATTCGATTAAAAATAACTTCAGTCAATCCTCGTTAAACGAACCAGACAACCAAAATGGAACGGAGGTAGTAGTATATAATTTTTTAATTAATAGTTGTAGAATCATATTATATTAAAAGTATAGTTGATAATTTGAGTAATAAGTATGGTATGATTAATATTATCAAATTAAGAATTTTAGATATGATAAATTACTAAATATAATTATGATAACATCTATATCTATATTCTATATTATATATAAAAGTAAAATCTTCCTATTTCATTTTCCCGCCCAAACTTGTGTAGTCAATTAATTAAATATTTTATTGGTCAAATAATTAATAAATTTTATTTGGTAAGAAAATATAAAATGGAAATTAACTAATATTAACGTAAACTGGTCGCATTCTCCTTCGCCGGAGAATGCGACCAGAACGGTTTCTTTCTCCTGCGACAAGAGAAGGCGACCAAACTAAACTGGTCTGATAATGGGAAGGAATTTCATGAAAAGAAAAAATGAAGTAAAGCAGCTTATACAGGGATTTTGTGAGCTAGTCAGTACTCAATTTGGAAAAAAAGTAAATTGCATAAGGTCTAATAATGGGAAGAAATTTCTTTTGGAAGAGTTCTAACAAAGTAAATGAATAATCCATCAAACCTCTTGTGCCTACACCCCTCAACAAAATAACATTGTTGAGAGAAAGCATGACCACATTCTATCTGTGGCAAGGGCTCTTAGGTTCCAAGCAAAACTGCCTAAGGAATTTTGGGGAGATTGCATTTTCCATGATGTCTACATAATAAATAGACTCCCATCTGCAACCCTAAACAATCAAATTCCCTATCAAATTCTCTTTGATAAGGTGCCTAATTATCAACACCTCAAAGTGTTTGGCGGCTTGACCTTTGTTGCAGTCCCTAGCTGTAAAAGGGATAAATTTTCACCAAGGACTTGTGGCAAAAGGGTACACTGTATATCAAATAGTGCAATTAAGTCATTGAATATTTATTATTTTAAAAGAAAAAATTCTACCTATGTCATACAAAAAGTGCAATTAAGCATATTAGTAGGTTATCTAACATGTTAATAATGATGTTAATAATGAGTTGGTGCCTACTTGGATACTGATTTGAATTCCATATCACGTTTGTTTGCTTGTGTTTATTCTTCCATGTCATTTCTATTAATTATTTAGTCTAATAATTTATTTTTATAGCATATAAACATTAAATTTAAAAAAAATAAAATTGGACAATGTATTTGGATAACCTTTTTCTATTTATGTATAATAATAATCTATGTGCGCACTCAATAAGTTTGGCGTAATGCGCGCAATTGGTAGTGTTGATATAAAAAGCACAACGTATACGTACTCGATGTGATCGACACTTGTAGCATACGTTACATATCAATTGGGCAAATGGGGTATTCTATTCTATATATTAATTAATGATGACTTAGGTTATTCAGAGATTGGGGGACCAATACATTGTACTCAGTACTTATATAATTAATTATTAAATTCATCCTATTTTGTATCACTATACGAACCAAATTCTACCAAAACCTCCCTGTAAATTTGTTGGGGCCGGGCCTTGTGGGTTGATTTATGTCGATTAGGTTTTTATCTGTTCTGTCTCTCTGCTTGTTTTTCTTTATTTTTATATATATAACATTGCATAGAAAATTTTGTCTTACAGGTTTAAACCTTTGCATAAATAATTGCAGGACATTACACTATATATTGTACTGTGGTGAATTATATATATCGTGCACTTTGAGATTTATTTTGTAAGATAGATCATGATAATGCATGTTATTTTTCGTGTAGTATAAGTTCATTATATTTTGATATATATTCATTTTTAATATAATACATATACATATTTTTTTGTGGTATTGCCAGTCAAAATGAACATATAATATACGACAAAACATTAACCCACAACATAGGTCATCACAAGGTTTTAAGTTTGACTCTCAATGAGAGCGACTTATTAGTCTTCTTGGTTTGAACTAGTCAGTCATGGCATTGGGCAATCTAGATTAGTTTATTGGCCTCATTGTGGTTTTTTGTCAACTATGGTCATAATATGAGGTTTACCTAGCTAGTGCACACTAATCGGGTAGTGACAGTGAGTTTCCCTCGTCATCCAATAATAATAATAATAATAATAATAATAACCCACAACATATTAAAAATGAACATGTATTAGTGTTCATCTTGCTACGCGGATCCAAATTCACAGTATAAGTATTGCGCTATTGTGTGGTATTTTACTTGATTTATAATAACAACTTGATTTATAAAATAGAAATTATAAATAACATCATATATGTTCTATTATTAAAATACATGTGTCGTACATCACATTGTAATAATGCACACGGTTATATTTTAGCACATAGAATAATTTGTCAATTATCACACATTCCATTTAAAACTAGTATTTATATGTGCGATACACTAAAATAAATACTCAACGTAACATTGATACTTAATATTAAAATTATGGTCATATTAAAATGATTCAAAATATAATAAATAAACAAATAACACAGACCACATGATCCATATTATATTAAAATATTTGAATATTAACTTAGTTTTTATGTTTATATTAATAAGATTTAATTATTATGAGTATAGATATATGTGGTGTGTGTTTAAAGATATGTTTGTCTAGGTAAATATGTAAATGATATAGTAAAATATTTTTGGTTTAACATAATTATTTAATTAAGTAAATTATTTTGAAAATTAATGTATTAAGATATGTACTTTTGGTAGATAATACTTAATTAACAGAATATTTAATAGTGTAAGTATTTTTGACACGAAAAAAATTAAAGTACACTAATTTTATATGGTGTACAAGTTCACAAGTATTAATAATGCATATATAATTTAGATATATATCTTACATCGGCTCTTATAACTTATAAGTCAGTTAGGCCAGATAATACTAGGTTCATATAACATTGTAGACATTTTTACAATTTCATGATCATTTTATTAGTCAATAATAAATATAAAAGATTGAAAAATTATGACTGATGTGGATTAATTCCTTTTTCTATTTCCACACACAAAATATGTATAGAAATTGTAAGTAAAGCATAATGTAGATCCCAAATGTGGCCCTCAATTCATCTCTTTTATTCATTAATCTTGAATCCTTTAGAGAGAGGAGAGAGCTAGGCATTTTCAAGTGTTTCTAGAGAGAAGAAGAGAGGGAAAAAAAGTCCCTTTCATGGAGTGAATGACTCTAGTCCTTTATATATGGCTAATAATTGTATAGTGCACTGAACATATGTATATTATTGAGTTAATTCCATTTTTTTGTCCTAGATTTATTGGTGACAATCCACTTTTAGTCATTTTTTATTAGAACATTCACTTTTGGTTCTAGTATTATTGTGGCATTACTATTTTTGGCCCTTTATCAACAAATCAATTTAAATATCATTAAATACAAGTACATTTCAGTCTTTAATTATGAATGTTCTCAAAAAAATTAAACATAAAAGATATAGCGGTTCAACATATTTTATATAAAAAAGATTGAAATATCTTTGTATTTAACAATGATAGGGATAAAATCCCAATCTACGTATTCCGATCTACCGGTCTAAATGTGCGTACCGACCTAGATTCAGTTGTCGGTCTATTTTCATGCCTTTGTACCCCGCTCATTCTCCCGGTCTCGATAGACCGGTCAAGCTAGCATCCCGCTCTTGGCCGGTAACCTTTTCGGCTAAAGTCCCAGCCTATCCGAGACTCATGTTTGGCTTCCGTGCGATTGGGTCGTCGCACAGGCCGGTGCATGTTCAACACGCGTAACGCATGCCGCTGGTCCGGAACCCTTCCCGAGGCCACCTATAAAACACACATTTATTGCTAGCGCCATGACTTTTGGCTTTTTTTATCTTCTGAATAGTCAAAGAGACCGGGAACCTCTGATCCACTGTCACGTAGACTGGTTTCGTATAGGGTATTCTTACTTGTACCCTTTTGAGTATTAATACAGAGTATTCTATTCGTACATCCGTATATTACTTTATCAAACAATATTTCTACAATTTTGTTGCTGGAAGACTAAAATTGGTCATGTCACAATAATACTAGAACCAAATGAGGATGTTCTAAGAAAAAAGGATTTAAAGTAGATTGTCGCCTATAAATCTATTGACAAAAAAAGGAATTAACTCTATATTATTTATATGGCAGTATACCCGAGATATATTCCATATCAATGACAAATTTGTTATTTGTATATAAGTAATATAACTATATAAGTAGCAATTTACTTTCTATTAAATGGACCAAATACCACCCCCTTTATCTCTCTCAAACTATTCTATAATATCATGACTAATATATTTTATACAAGTTTTACTATATATAAATATATCCTTTCCATCATAAGAATTTGTTATAATTTACTTTGGGAAGAATTTGTTATATTCTCCTCATAAAACTCGATCACTTGATGTGACATTGTTGGTTTTTAAAATTTTTAATTCTTAGTGGGATTATATTGACTAATTCATAAACAACAATAAATATAAAAAATTGTATCCCCAAATCCGATCCCCACATTATAAGTTAATATGGGAAAGGAAAAAAATAACAATTTAGATATTTTATAATTTAATTAGCAAGTTCAATTTATTTATAATCCATTTTTAAAATATTAAGGGAAAATGGTCAAATAAGTCCTAAACTTTAAATGAAAAGTCAATCAGCCCCCTAACCTTTTAAAAAATACAATTACACCCTTTAACATGTTATATTGAGACAATGAAGTCTAAAAATCGATAAATGATCTACTATTACATGTCATTAAAGTTTACCAAAGAAGGCGACCAGTTGATCGCCCAGTCGCCTTTTGTCGGAAAAGGCGACTGATTGGCTGCCTTTTGTCGGAAAAGGTGACTAACTGGCCGCCTTTCCCAGTGGAATGACCAGTTGGTTGCCTTTCGCCGAAGAAGGCGACCAACTAGTCACCTTCTCTGACAGACAACGATTGGCGACGGTTCAGTCTTCGCCGCCTGTCGGAGATAGATAACATTGATGTTAGAACCCTAATGACCTGTAATAGCAAGTCATTTACTAGTTTTTGGACTTCATTGCCTCAATATAACATGTTAAAGAGTTTAATTGCACTTTTAAAAGTTTAGAGCGCTAATTGACTTTTCAGGTAGAGTACGTTTAGGAGCTTATTTGACCATTTTCCCAAATATTAATGAATAATGAATATAATGTTAACAAATAAGATATGTATACTTCAAAATTATACAAAATACTTACACTCTAATAGCATGTTTAGTTATCAGAATGAATTTAGGGCCGTTTGGTTCACGGAATGTTAGATTACCTTAGGAAATGTTAGATTACTCAGAATGTTAGATTCCTGTGTTTGGTAAAAATTAGGTTATATAATATAAACATGCATCTTTGGTTGAATTTTATTGTTTATGTTATAATGGTTTTTTTTTTAAATAATGTTATAATGGTTATTTTACCTTAATACTCTCATATTACAAATCACCTTGCAAACATGAACATGTGCCAAACTGCTACAATATAATGTTATTTCTTTCCCAATTTATGTTTTCCCATATCTAGTCCTCTTTCATAAAAATAAAATAAATAAAATAAAGTTCAAAAATCAAGCTTTCACCTTGATGTATGTTAAGGGCAAAGAATGTAAAATGGCAAGGGAATTTAACATTACCTAAGATGAGCAAGGGAATCACATTCCCTCAAAAACAAGGAAAAGTGTGATGTGGAGGCAATGTTTGATTCCAAGGGAATGTTATATAACTGCAACCAAACATAGGAATGTTAGATAACAAACCCAATATAACCCTAGTTATCCTATATAACCCGAACCAAACGCCCCCTTAGAGTAATAAAAATTCATTTTGTAGGAAATAGAATATGTAAAGAATAAAATAAAACAAAAAAAAAAAAGGAACGAAATGTGAAAAAATATATAAATATAAAAAATATAGAGGTATAAATGTTCTGAATAAAAATAATTTTTTGAATTAAAGTCGTTAATTAAAAAGAACAAAAGACGAAGAAGATAGCATACTATACAAGTGCAGTATAATATAATAACAACCCCCCCCCCNACCCCCATCCCCCACTCCCCCTCCTAATTCGACACCATGAAACATCAAGCATCTGCTCGTTTAGAACCCAGGTACATACTTCCCTCTCTTCCTATATATGGTAACATATGCATACAGTATTTGTGTCTATGTGTGGGGTATCTATTAGCTTTCTTTGGTCTTGCCTTGTTATGCATTTGAAACTCCAAGACCCATTTCCCAGTCCCACTTCTTTGGCCTCAATTCTTGCATATTTATATATGCATATTTGCAGTGCTCGTTAGATGTTTGTGTATATGTGCGTGTATAAATATGGTGCTGCTGTATTGGTCCCCTTTTTTTTTTTGCTTGTGAAACACGACTGAGTAATGGGGGGAGTGTCTGTGGAGTTTGATTTTGGTGGGATCGCATTGGGAATTTGCGGTGTAGCGATGACTTGTCAGGGACTTGTTAAAGATTTGTTCTTTATTTTAAATACATTGTCCCGGTTCTTGTTTGTTCGTGTGTTTTCTGTCTTGGTTTCTGTTCATGAGAGGTTAGTGATTCGCCTTTTGCATTGCTTTGCCAGGATTGATGTGAAGGTCTCTCCTTGGAGTTTGTGGTGTTATTTTCTAGTTTGGTGTTGGTATTTGCTGGAAAATGGATCTGGGGTTTGATAATTCTGTTACAGTTTCAAAGAATTGCCAAGCTGTTCACTTTATTGCATCCCAGTTTTCAATTTTAGGTAGGGGTGTTCATCTGGCTGTTTCAACTATGGACTACTTCTTTTGTTATTCTTTAACTTTTTTAGCTGAATGAAGTAGGAGCTCTCTATTACAATAAACAAGTAAGCCTGCTACAACAAATTACAAATACACATTACAACACTCCCAAACAACCGAGCAGTTTAGTTTAATAGTTAGTAATATATAACATGCTTATATTAGTTTTTGAAAGAAACTAAGCTATTAACATAAAATTTTATAATCTTTGGACAAATAACAAATATCTTATTGTAGATTTACAAAATATGTTTTAACGATATTTTTCAATCCTTTATCAGCACTTTTTTATATTTTAATTTTTTTTTTATATTTATATTTTTTAATTTATGGCTTGGTATAACGTTCATGAGTACCAAGCCCAACTAAATAATTAATAGTAACCTAAATGTTGAAAATTAAAAAATAACACAAGAAAATTTATTGAATTAAATAAGTCAAAAAATCATATATATATATGTGTGTGTGTGTGTGTGTGTATTCTATTGTATTTATGTATGTGTCACATGTGTGTGTATATGAGTGAATATGTATACTTGAATGCATATATAGCAGAGGATGTGGTTTTCTTTTGACTCTCTAAATTATTAAACCATAAACTGCTCTGTATCTTTTTTGTTTTTAAACATTAAAACCACTGAATACTTAAAAATAGAAAAACTTGCATTTTTTTAGTCTGTTGAATGTGGCTTGGATGGTTTTGGGCACCTATAATTTTGCATCTTTTTTGAGGTGGATGTAGGGATGATTATACAGTGGTTGGTATTTTGCACTGCATTTATTTTATCATCTATGGAGTATTTTATTTCTCTTTAGGAACTCACAAGTTCACTTGTATAATTTTCTGGTCAATTTTATCATTTTCATTTGTTGTTTTAGTTTTGTTCCTCTCCCCACCGCTGCTCCCTTATTATTAATTTGGATTTTATTTGTTTTGATTGTTTGATTTAAAAGAGCGAAGGAAAAAGAAAATCTTTTGCTTTTGGATAGATCTTGGCTATGAATAATTGCATCTTAATGACTTCCCTACCATTCATTTTCGTATATAACTATGCAATAAATAGATGAAGTCACGGCTTTTCTATATACAAAATTACTAAGAAAATGTGAAAAACAAACTATAAGCATGACATTTGAAGTGTCTTCAGTAAGAATTCTTTTATGGACTCCACTTCAGCATAATAGAGAATAAAAAGAGAAGAACCTTTCTTTGTCTATCAATCTTCAAGTATACAATATTTTTTATATTACCACCACTCTTTCTTTAGTCTAGCACTTCAAAACAGGAACAAGAATCATGCTATGCTGAATTCCCTATGCTTTTCTTAGCGTGGTTCAATATTATTGGTCTTTTTGTGATAAATGCTTTGTTTTGATACCATTTGCTTCTTACCATCTTGCCAATATTTAATATGTGTTTATGATTTTTTTTTTTTTCCATATACGAGTGAAAAAGGTTATATTTGCTCTCATTCACTTTCTCCTCACCTTAGTTACATATATGTTATAAACTAAGATTGGGCTAGGGTCACTCAATTAGGCTATAATGCACATGGGCCAAACCATACTAAAAGATTGAATCCAACCAATTAGCTAGTCTAACCCATGACTTTATAAATCCATATATTCTCTTTTATTTTTCCATGACTTTATAAATCCATATATTCTCTTTTATTTTTTCAATCTGGGACTCTTAACACTTCCCCTCAAGTGGACAACCGGGCCATTTTGAATCTAACCGGTTGACCACTTGAAATCGGACCGGACCCCCCCCCCCCCCCTGAAACGAAAGCTAATTGATTGGATTTATAACTCAATAAGAGAGAAACATATGGGTTTATAACTCAATGAGTTAGACTAGCTAATTGATTGTATTTAATCCTTTAGTGTGGTTTGGCCATGTGCATTACAACCCAGTTGAGTGAGCTTGACCCAATCTTAGATTCTAACTTGGTATTAGAGCTTGTTCAGTTCACTTTTTGTTCACCCGGTTGTTTACCCGTGGTATTGGTGGCGCCCAAGCTTCTTTTTGAGGGGGAAGGTCCAATCCCAAGCTTGTTCGGTCCACTTTGAGTTCACCCGGTTGTCAATGATATTGGTGGTGTTAAAAGCTTTCGTTTCAATGGAAGGGTCCAATCCAATGCACTCTAGGACACATTGTCAAAAAGAGAGTTTTTCCTTTGTCAAGAGTGGTAAAGGTGAAGGTTGAAGTAGTGGAGGGCTTCCTTTGGGCTATCATGTTGAAAGGAGCAAATAGGGTATTGGCTCACTAGTCGATGATAGCATGTGGTGCCAACTTTACAAAGTAGGTCATCAAAGGGAGAGGAACACTCAGGTAGTGTCTACAGGCAATCACCAAAATGAGAGATTGACATGAAAATCCATAGGATGACCCAATTTCTTAGGCAATATGTGGGGCAATGCGAGGAACTCCAATGGCAATACTCCCATCATGAGGTTACGACGAGGTTCCAAACATAGTAGTGGCTATTAGTTTTTCCAAACGGCTAACAGAGAATTGTCGAAATGTTAAGGCAGATGTGACTCACAGGAAAATACCGAAGGCTTCTTACTGGAAAATTTGAAAATAGATTAAGCTTTAGGGATTTGATACCATGTTTAAATTGAATAATTGAAGATTTGGCAGGCACTTGAGTGAGGTGGAAACTAATATATGAAAGCTAGAAAAAATGGAATATATTGATTATAGGAAAATTTTCAAATGTTTTTATTTTATTTTATTTATTTATACTATAATGCCTCTTTCTAAACAAAGAAAGAATGTAATAATACAGTAAATCTTTAATATATACATTCTGGTACTAACGCCACGCTTATATAGGTACACAATGGGGTAAGCCTAGGACCCTAGGTCTATGATGGGGTTACAATAGGGTTTACTATATTTTGACATAAATACATATTCTTGCGGTTTTGGTCTGTCTGTATATTTTCTACCTGAGTTCCAGTTTAAGAATGAAATTTTTTTGTTTGGACTAATATGAACTCATGAAGGTTTCCTCTGAAATTTGTGGTGTTATTCTAGTTTGAGTTCAGCAGCTCTGCCATGGACTCTATGCATATCACTTTCATCTTAATTACTTAGGAAGCTTTCCATTTGGGGTTAAGATGAGGCCAAGGAAATCTAGTCAGGCTGGGGAGGTGGGGAGTGGGGTGGGGGGTGGGGGTGGGGGATGAGGGTATAACATTTGTTTGAGTAATCTAGGCAATAGCTTCAAGACTGACAACACTCTTTCGGAGGCTTGGTTGAAGGTCCAACCATGTAACTTAACTTATAAAGCATGAAAAGAGCTCTAATTTAGACTGTAGCTGTTGATCAAAATAAAACACTAACTTGGTTGGACTTCTAGCAGCGCAATATAATTGATTGAAAATCTGACTCTCTAAAAATGTTGCAAAACCAATTTAAGAAATAATCGGTTGGAGTGACTCGGGTTGAGTTCCTAGTGAGATACTTTGATCAAGCACTAGGTTACGAAGTAGTCTATTAGAAATTAGACTTGAGGGATAGACAGTTGGAGGTCTAACTAACCCTTTAGTTGTGCCCAACACTTTGGCCTATGGATGGACTTATGGACCAAGTATTCTAACCTTCTAGCTGAGGAAAGAATAAGAGACACAATCTGAGGTTCAGCAAAACTTTAGCCATGCTCATCATTTGAATGTGTTTGAGTATTAGACTATTAGAGTATGACTATCTATCCTATTCTTTAGAATTCTAGTTATGTTATAGTTATTATAGTTTGAACTTTGAATATTATTCAATGTTATTTAATCTCTATATAAATGGTTTGTTTGTTTTTTTTTTTTTCCTCAATCATGACATATTTTAGGGAATATTACACTTATGGTTCCTCATTTATGAGGGTATAGTTGCCTTAGCCCCTCAGTTGTTGGTGCCTTCAATCTTAGTCCTTGGTTGACACCAAAGTGACACATTTGACCCCCAAGTGATGGAATCATTAAAAACCAACATTAGAAGCAAGAAACCCTAATTTCTCAGGGTTATTATTGTAATTTCACACTGGTCTACTACTTTAATACCATTTTCCCAACTGGTAAAGCAAATCTGGTAACTCCCTGCTTCCATTACCACTGGTCAACCCTGACACTATGATCTGGATTGCAATGATTGCTGGATCTGCTTAACAGGGTGATGCTTTTGAGGCCCTAAGACTTTTTAGAATGATGATGGCAAGTGTAAGGCAACTGCTATTGCATTTACTGCTGTTTTTACTTGTAGTCATTCTGGTCTAATCAAAGTGGCTGAAGAGTACTTGGAAATGATGAGCAGTGAATATGGTGACATGGTGTAGAGCCAATTATTGACCATTATGACTGCATGGTAGATGTTTGTTCACAAGCTGGGTTTGTTAGGTGAAGCACTTGATTTGATTGAAACAATACCATTTGAACCTAATGCAACAAGCTGGAAAAGTCTATTGTGTAGGTGCTCAATTCGCCATAGTTTCGAGTTTGCTAAAATTTCAGTTCAGAAGCTCCCACTAATATACCTGAATGACACTGCGGCTTATATTTGAATGTTCAACTTAGATACTTCATTTGGAAATAGGCGGTTGGTTGCAGCTGGATTAGTGGAGTACTAACTTAGACACTGCGGCTGCTAACATTCAAAGGATGATGGCTGGAAGAAATTTGAAGGAGGTTGGTTGCAGCTGGATTAGTGGAGTACTTTCTAGGGTAAAATTCACTGGTTTATAGTTGGTGGCAGCATCATCCCTAAATGGAAGAAATATACCACAAGTTAAAGGAGTTTGCATTTCATGGTAGGAGTAACGAGAACAAATTCTAAGGAGGATGATATTGGATCATAAATACTTTACCAAAGAGAAAGGAACAACTTCTTGTCCACAGTGAAAGATTAGCCATTGCATTCTGTTTGATATCAACACAAAACAATAGTTGTGCTGCAGTATTCAAGAATCTCCAAGCTTGCAACACATATCACTAGTTAGAAGGCATCCGGTTCTTGTCAGGGACTCCACTAGATTCCATCACGTCATAGGCGGGAATGTTCATGTAGCAATTATTGGTGAAATCATTCATAAACCATACTGTGTGAACAAATTAGTTTCATTCTTGCATGTAGGTTAAGCGTCAATTGAAATTTGGTAGATGGTAGATTGGTGTGAAATTACAATAATAACTTTGAGAAATTAGGGTTTCTTGATTTTAACATTGGTATTAATAATTTTGTCACTAGGCGATCAAATGTGCCACTTTGGTGCTAACCTAAGGATCAATAGTCGAGATGCCAACAATTGAGAGATTGAGTTGACTATACCTCTATAATTGAGGGACCAAAAGTGTCATTTTCCTTGTATTCTGGTATCAAGAACAAGTTTGACTTTGGGTTAGATCAACATACTTCTTCCTTGACGGTGATTGCAATGAGCTGTTTGCCAAACATATCTTTTCTTTCTATCCTTTTATTGATGTTATTTTTCTTAATTTCTTATTCAATAGTTCCATTGATGGTAATAACTAATGTATCTCAATGTTTGTTGTTTTCAATATCAAACTCTTCCTCTTTATTTCATGAGTGAGCTTATGTTGTCATGCTTTTTTTTTTAATAGATCATTGAGGAATTTGTAGACTCTTTCATTTTTTCTTGAAGCCTTTAACATTCTTATTTTACCCTTTTCAATTGATTTTTTTTCTAGGGTTGAATTTTCTTATTCATTGGTTTGAGTAATATCACTCTTTTCTGTTCTCATAGGATGAGAATAATGGCATGTCTAAGGTAAACAAATTGGAATTATGAAGCCAAACTATCTGGCAATCTTTCATTTATTTGTTACACTTGGATCAAGCAATTTATGAAAATGATTCATTTACAATCTTTTATATGCATTACATGCTTGGATTAAGTGGGGTATTAGAGTATTAGATTAGGATTGTATGATCCATGTTGTTAGAGTTCTAATTAGTTTATTGTTATTATAGTTTGAATCATTTAGTGCCATGTAATCCCTATATTAAGGGCATTTTTGAGCCATTGTTATATACATGAAATTTCTATTAATAATATATATCCTTTCAAAATATAACATTGAGCACTTACGAAAAATTTTGCAACTTGAAAATCAAAAGGATAAGGAGGTTCAGTCAAGGCTCCTATTGAATTGCTTGACTGGGTTGGTTTTAATACTACGTTGGCAATTTTAGATGCAAAAAAATATTTTGGCATTTTAGCAAAACACATAATGAATTAATCATTGAGGTTTATCACAAGGAATAAAAAATCAATCTTCAAAAATTAATACTTAGCCTATAAAACAACACTTGAGTGTTCAATATTCATTGAAATTGATCATCCTTTTGAAACCAAAGATTTGTTCAAGCAGATTGTTTAATCTATCGCACTTAAGCAACCATTAACCGTGTTATTTGTTAATTTCAGAACTAGACTATTATGCATAATTGTGGTGCCTTTTTATGCACTTTAACTGCTTTTGTTTTTGTTTTTTTTTTTCATTACATCAACACTTTGGAAATTGTGATGCATTTGTTTTTTTTTTTTTGGTAGTTACTTGGTATTCTTATGTTGATTGTATAATTTATGTGACTGGAGAGAAACTTTTTCTTTTAAACAGATTTTGAGATGAAATTAAATGGATGACAAATTGACAGCTCTTTGGAGATACTGTATTAATAGGCGAACATGAAAAGCATTCTCACTTAGTGCTGGTTTTTTACGTATCTTCGTGAGAACTCTTTAATGGACTCCGTTAAAGTTTAATAAAGAACACAAAGATCTGACTGATCCTAACTTAAGGTATGAACTATATCTTGTCATTTACTTTCTTGTATTACAATCAATAGATTCAATACTGTTCAATGCTACAACAGGTTGTGTTGTATTGAACTGCTTTTGCTAACATAGATATGGTTCAGTTTTTCACCCTTTGCCGTTTTAAAATTAGGTCTCTCAAGTTTACCTCTTCAATTTTCCTTGTAACTCTTCTGTAAAATCATAATCTCAAATTTTCAACTGATATCTACTGAGACTGGTTCTAGTCAATTTGTATGATAAATATGGAGAATTGGAGATTAGGCCTTGGTTTCCTACACATTTCTTTGTTATTATATGATCTACATCTTGTGCTCATCTCAAGCTTTGCTGACTTACACTCTTGTGAATCTTAGTTATTTGTACTAATTGGAGATATGGCCCACTTTTCTAGATAAATTGAAGATTCTATTTGGCAAGCCTAGTTGATAGTTGAAAAGCTATAAGTTAGAAGTTGAAAGTTGAGAGTTGTTAAGCTAGTTGATTGTGGTTAAAAGTGTTTGGTAAAATTAACTATTGACTAAATTGGTAAATGTATAAAGATAAACATACATTTTTATAAAATTTATATATATTCAAATTTAAATAGGTATTATTGTTGTTGTTGTTGTTATTATTATTATTGATAAAAGTTAACGCATACCCTCAATGCATCTAACATCATATTATTTAGAACGTGAGAGAACATAAAAATTATACAAAAGAAAGAAACAGAGATGAAAAAAAAAAGACGTGAAATATTTTAAAATATGTAAAAAGATGAAGCAAATTAAACAATTTATGTTAAAAATATATTACCCATTATTGTTGGGGGTAGGATTAAGGTAAATATAGAGAATGAGAAAATAGGTGAAGAGGCTAGAGTTTTAATTGAGAGGGATAAAGAGTGTAATTTTTTTTAAAAATATAAAAATGAAAAAAAGCTAGGAGTTAGCCTTTCAAAATAAGCTTTTATTTTAAGTTACTCTTCCTTCACCAAACAGAGCTTATAACTTATTTGTAGGTTAAAATAAGCCACAAGCTGTGCCAAACAGACACAATTGGAAAAATAGAAAACATGTTTACTTGCATAGTTTTGCATTTAGAATTGGGATACAATATTTAAACAAAAATTTCTTGTTTTCCAAATACAAAAACATACATAATTTCATCTATAATTTATTATTTATACAAACTTCTACTTCACCCACATATCCACCCCTACCACCCCCCTATCCGCTCCTATCGCCTAGTACCTATCTACTTCACCACCACCTATATACCCCACCCTTTTTAGCTTACATATCTACCCACTACTTTGACTATATTTATAACCTTTTTCTCTTATTTTGCCGACCATTATCTATTTTCTATATTTCCTATCTACTTATGCTAACATAACTTATTTATATTTAGGGTTAGACATTATTCATATTATCTGAATCAAAACTCAAAATCTGAACCAATTTTAGATTTTTGGTGAACTTGATAGTTTATTGGTTCATATATTTTTAGTTATATTATATTGGGATATAAATTTAATCAGGATATTGGATGTTAAAATTTCACACATACTAGATTTGAAAGCAAAAAGTGTGTAATATATATATATATATAATCAAATGAGACCACTTCTTCCCGTGAGTCCCGTGAGATCCTTCATAAATGCACACAAGCTACTACAAGCTACCCTGTGTGAATTCATATAGTAGCTTGTGTGCATTTACGAAGGGTCTCACGGGATTCATGGGAATAGGGGGATATACTTGAATATTAGGATATATATATATATATATATATATTTCACTTAACTAAACATATCCAATAATATTTTGAATATTTGATCTAAAAAATTCACTCAAAATATTAGTGTTATTGTAACTCTTTAAAGTATTTAACAATAGTATATTGAATTTGTGAATTGTGATTATAATTCCCAAAAATTGAGTTTGGATTTGCAAAACTGGAGAAATGAAGTAAATGGGCTCTTAGTCTCTTCCTCTTTGAATTAAACACCATGAAATGCTTGTTTTAGAACCTAGGTACAAACTTCCGACCTGGTCCTTGGTCCCATACTCTTCCCCACCCCTCTCACTTTTTCACTTTCTCCCTTCCTCTCTTCCTTTATTCACGTGTTGTGGCATTGATAATGTATCATGTAACACTTGCTTATATATGTCGTCTATCTTATTTGGTGTGTGCGCGCCTAAATAAGTAAATAATTAAACATATATATTTATTTATGCATATGTATATTTCTTTCTTTCTTTATTTATGCATCCTTTTTACAGACTTTGCGTACAAAACAACAAACCGTTCCCTCAGTCCCAACGTCCTTCACATGCCTTGCGTTCCCATTTCCTTCCAAAGGACTATTTGTTTACGTGTACGTATATAATTCTTGTGAGTATATATGTATGTATGCCATCATTGTATAGTTGTACACTTGTACTCACTCTTATTCTTGTGAAAAATGACTTGGGTAGTGAGAATCTTGAAGTAATTGTAGAGCTTGATTGTGATGGTGTCGCCTGTGGAATTTTTCATTAGGTAATGGCTTGTTCAAAGCTTCTTAAGAGTCCACCTTTTACACACAATTTTTTTCCATTTGCGTTTCCTTATTCAGTTTGTAGTGTTATTTCTCATTCTTTCTTGAGAGTTTATCAATTGGGGTAAATTAACTTTCTTTTTTGAGAGGAGGGGGTGGGATGAATTTGAAGCGGTTGGTTTTTGCAGTGCATTTATTTGCATCATATTTATTTTTCTTTAGGAAATTCAAGTTCATTTGTCTATTTTCTGGTCAATGCTCTTTAGTTTTGTTCTTTTTTATCCAGACTCAATTGGCTTCAAGTTTTGCATTTCAATTCTTTTCTTGTCAAAGGTCTAAAAATAATAAGTGTTTTTTTTTTCCCAGTGTTTTCCACCTTTTCATTAATTTTGCATTTTATTTGTATTTATTGTATAGTTCATGAGTAAAGAAAATATCTGTTCCTTTTTTGGGATAAAATTAATGGCTCCTTAATGACTTTCTATCACTGTTTTTTTTTTTTTTTTTTTTTTTTTTTTTTTAAATTTTTATTTTTAATATGGATATTAAGCTTTCTTTCAAAAAAAAATATGGATATTAAGCAATAAATATTTGAAGATGTGACAAAATTTTCAGATACAACAATTATCAGAGAACATGAAAACCATTCTGAAGAAGCGGCGGTACATACGTTTCTTCAGCAAGAACAAAACAATCCAGTTGTTTTGTGTATATTTCTTGTATTACTGTCCAACTGTTTCAAGGCAATAAGAAGAATCATGTTTTAGTTGCTCAATCTGTTGTATTTTACCGTTTACTATTTATGGTGTCCATAATTTTCCATTTCAACCTTTTTTGTAATATTTTCTTTGATTTGATCATATTTGCAAACATTCCGATTGCTTAAATTCTTTTATTGCTTTGTATGCTAAGCATTGGACTCTGCCTTGCTTTATGACGATTTTTGTCTGTGTTTGTGTGTACAGAAGCTTTGCTGGCTTTCACTCTTGAATGGATTCTATTCAAACGAATTCAAATACAGATTGCACTGAGCACATGGCCACTGGAAAGTCACTCCTATCAGACTCCTCTGATGCTTGTGGTGTATTTGGGGAGCCACATATCCGCCCTCGAGTTGGGGAAGAATATCAGGTTGAAATTCCACCATATACAGAAAATAAGGCTGATGGAACTGACTCTTGGGATTTATTTGTTGGGTTACACATACCTTTAAGGTGGGCGAATGAAGGAGGAGACACGACTAAAAAGCTGGATGATAGTTCACAAATTGCCTCCAGTAGCAGGGGACCTGAGTCATCATCAGATATTATTGTGGAGGATGGAAAATTAAGAAATGCATCAATTGAGGAGGAACAACCAAAAGGGGGATGCCCAGAGTCCTGTTTAGTTCCAGATGATGTTCTTGATCCGTGGACCGATATTGAAAGGAAAACTTTCCTCCTTGCTCTCTATATATTTGAGAAGAACTTTGATCATGTGCAGAGTTTTGTTCAAACTAAAAAGACCGGTGACGTACTGGCATATTATTATGGGGAATTTTATAAATCTGATGAGTACAATAGATGGTCAGATGGTCAAAAAGTTAGAAACAGGAAATGTGTGTATGGGCAAAAGATTTTTGTTGGATCGAGGCTACAGGAACTGTTGTCTCGCTTATTTCCAAAAGTGTCAGCAGAATGCCAAAGTGAACTTTTAGAGGTATTTTTTCATACTAAAGTTTGTTATGAAGGAAAATTGGCTTTCATTTTTGTACATTCTATGTCTCCATGGTCATTGATGTTTATGTGCTTGTGTTGTACCATTGCCATCACTATATTCTTTTTTCATCTCATCTCTATTTTAGAATGATTTTGAAGTGTGAATAATTCATTTCTACTTCTAAACATGCCAGCAGAATACCAAATCCATCAATGGGAACCTTTTAGCCAATTATGTGCTGGTGTGGCATCAATTCTGTCTAAACATTCTCTCATTATTATGCTAAAAGTGTGTAGAATTCATTTCTTCTTGGGGTAACAGCATGTTGATCTCACAAATTCCTGTCTGTAAGCCTTTGTCAATTGCTGCTTTAACATATATCTGCACTTCATATCTTTTGGAGCAACCAAATGACTCCTGTTGAGTTTTCATCATTTTGTAGTATACCTGCATTAGGAGATTTAACTTATAATCTGTACTTTTCTTTTAAACTTATTATATTTGGCACTTAAGGTTTGGAATGGCTTTGTACAAGTTTCTGTTATAAAATATGCAATGCTTTATAGATTCCAAGTAGTTTTCACTTTCTAATGTCTATAATCATTTAAATACAATCTCAAGCTGGATTGAGAACTGATCTGCTTATTCTTTCTTCTGGATTTCTAGTGCACTGTATTTTTTAAAAAATCTTCAAGCAATCCAGATCTTAAAGTCATCATAAACTGTATATTGAGGTGCAAGAATTTAACATTTTGTCACTAATTACCCAAAAACAGATTTTGTTGAATGAATCAATGAATGCTTTTAGTAGGATCAATTTTAAATGTTGGAAATATTGTTTGCTTCAAAAGTCAAGCTCCTTGGAACATTTTTATTTTGGTGCAAGCTCTTGGCAGTTCTTTAATATCTCATGTCTTGTATGCATGCTATTCTTATTTTGTAAAACTTGCATCCGTCTTGTATGACTATTATTATGCCACTGTGCTTGTCTTCCTATCTTTTGAAAGCTGCTTCTGATATCTTGTAATTTTACAGATCTCCAGGACATTTGGAGAGGGAAAAATACTTTTGAAGAATTATGTCTTGACATTGAAGCGTTTGGTTGGGATTGATGCTCTCATAGAAGCAGTTGGAATAGGCGAAGCAAAAGATCTCACAAATTTGGCCTTCGAACCCACAAGGTCCAATAATGTATTAACCATGCGCGGAGAGATACCTACTGGCAAAGCCTGCTCCTCTCTCACACCCAATGAAATTATCAAGTATCTGACTGGAGGCTATCGGCTGAGCAAAGCACGGTCCAATGATTTGTTTTGGGAAGCTGTCTGGCCGCTATTATTGGCAAGAGGTTGGCACTCGGAGCAACCTAAAAATATGCCCTACGGTGCTGGTAGTTCCAAGCAGAGTTTGGTTTTTCTCATGCCTGGCATTAAGAAGTTTTCTCGGAAGCTTGTCAAGGGAAACCACTATTTCGACTCTGTTACAGATGTTCTTGGTAAAGTTGCTTCTGAACCTAGCTTGCTTGTCCTTGATACAGAAAACCATCTAGGTAACAAGAATCAAGAAGAAAACGAAGGGCATCATGGAGTGAAGGTGGAAAGTGATGATCTGCCTCCAGTGAGATGCCACTCTTATCTTCAACCGAGAACTCCTAATGAACGTACTGATGACATCAAATTTACGGTTGTTGATACCAGCCTATGTGATGGTAAACCCTACAAAGTAAGAGATTTGAAAAGCTTGTCATTGGGGACTTCAAGAAAATTGCCCGCTCAAACTCGTTCTGAAGATAGTGGCAAGGACAGTCAGAAGGTGTCAACTGAGATACCTGACTCTGTTGATACCATGCTGATTGATCAAGCTGTGCTGATTTCTGCCGATTCAAATACAAGCTTACCTAATGGGGAAACATCTTCTGACCGGAAAGATCTTGAAGTTGGTGCTACGAACAGGAAGATGGCTACTGTTAGAAATGAAGAGGTCCATGCCAGCTGTCCTGAAAGCATTCCTGTGAGCAATGCTATGGATACTGTAGATCTTTGTGAAGACATGAAGTCAAAAAAAGTGGTGAAACCCCGCATCAGTCAGAAACCAAGGGAAGAAGATGATGTAGTTCCCATCACCAAAAAGCGTCGAAGACTAACTGCTTGTAGTCGCACAGAGACAAACAATATAAGTTGTGTTTCCAGAGTGGAATTGGCGATGCCCAGTTGCTGTTCAAGTGTGATTAATATGCCTGCAAGCAATGCTTTGCAGATGGGCTCCTTTCAGGATAAGATGTCATCCACCAGTTCATCAAAAAGCAGTCCTTCTGTGAGCACTGAATGTATCCCTGTTAATAATTCGTGTGCTGCAGAAGTTTCTCCTGTGGAACCCCCTCAACCAAGGATATTGATTGACCTTAATATGCTTCCAGACTCACCAGATTCTGAGAATGGGCTGTCTTTAACAGAAACGACTGAAGAACAAACTGATGGCGTAAAGAAGCCTGAAAGTGACAGTGAATTGCAGGTGGTGACAGGTATGGATAGTTCTGATCAACAACAGCCACTGGATACTTCTGATCAACAACAGCCACTGGATAGTTCTGTTCAACAACAGCCACTGGATACTTCTGTTCAACAACAGCCACTGGATAGTTCTGGCCAACACCAGCCACCTAGCACGAGCTCAAGGAGACATAGCACAAGAAACCGTCCTCCAACTATGAGAGCTTTGGAAGCTTTGGCCAATGGGTTCTTGACTGTAAACAGGAGACAAAAGAATAGAGAAGCTGGCCCCCGACAAAACTTGGGGTCAAAGAGTTCACAACAAGCCCATGGCAGAACAAAGGCTGCTGAGTTTGGCAATAACTCTGAAGTGTCCAAGCTGGGAGAAGGAGCAAACAATGCTTGCAATAGAGCAGAGAACAATGCGTTCAGCAAATTCCAACCTCCACCAGACAGAAGTGGAGGAACTACCTCAGGCCCCTGAACTTCTGAAACATGTTCCCAACTTCAGTGATTAAAATTGGTTGTGGCATGATGGTTGCTATACATACTGTAAGTGCTCTCAGCCTCTGATTCATCACTCATTTCTTTGTTTAATCTGCTATTATCGGGGAGAGAATGTGGTATGAATACTTTGACCATTTGCAGATAGTTTGCACAAATTTTCAGACTGGGAGATTGAGACATGACCTTTCTTGGGGTGATGCATTTCGATACAGGTATGAAATTCTTGGCATGTTGCTCCTCTAATAAGGTGAATACAAATGAGTGAGCCATGCTGTTGCTGTATAATTTGTGTTATTATCATGCTACTGGAAGTGCGCCTCAGGGATTTTTGTCTAGTTCTCAACAGCCTTGTTGTGCGAGTCTCCCCTGCTCTTCGCTTTTCTGGTGCACCCTCGTTGACAATGCCGTGCAGCTCAAGTGCAACAACTGATTCAATCCTGAAGTTGGTTGAATGTAAATATTATAATGCTTTTAAATTTCATCCATAGTTGGTTGGTTGGTTTGTTTGTTTGTTTGTATTTTCATGACAATGCAGAAACCTTTTCATTTTACAGCAATTCAAATATAGTTTTCTGATATCCCATCTCTCCCTTCTCTCTCTCTCTCTCTCTCTCTCTCTCTCTCTCTCTCTCTCTCAATGGTTTTTGTTGTTGTTAATCCTTGTTGAAGAGATAGTGATGTGATGAAATTAATTAGTCACATGGAGAGTTACATCAGATGAGCATTGTTTGCATATTAGTTTGTGTAGTAGGTAAAGGAATATTTGGATGAGAGTGGAGCAGCAATTGGTATTTTAAGTATTCAAGTGATTTTGTTCTGATAGACCACGGAGAATTTTGAGTAGGTCCTAACTATATGAGGCATTTTTAAGCTCGTACATCTCTTAAGAAAAGGGGAAAAGCTGTACATTTACTGCACGTTGAGCGCACTAGCGTGCCCAGAGGGTGCACGTAAATCCCTTTTTAAATATTTTTTTTTTGACAATCATGTGTTTTTTCCCTTCTATCTCATCATTTCTTTTGTAGTCACACCTGCAAAAACTCTTTAAAACTATGTCTATTGGAGATGCTCACATCTTTCCAAAAGCATTTGTAGTCTAATATTTTTCCAAGCCAATAAAAGTACACCTTTGTAAAATCTTGTTTTAAAATGTACTTCTAAACAAAATTTTTAGTGCATTCTCAATGTTTTTTTTTTTGGCTGATTCAAAAAATGTCATCGAAGTTTTTATTAATGGGAGAGCTAATGTGTACAAAATTTTAAGAATTCAGTTCTATTGCAAGAATTGCTTTTTTTTTTTTTTTAGATTAAAAAAAAAAAAAAAAAAAAAAA
>NC_044919.1:10218067-10221831 GCF_003576645.1 Ipomoea triloba | reverse complement strand
AAAAAAAAAAAAAAAAAAAAAAACACACACACATGAGAATGCACGTTGCCCACTCAATAGGTGCTGCTGGCGTCGCACACACTCCTTTTATTTTATTTTATTTTATTTTTATTTAAAAAATCTTGCATTTTGTGAGATAATTCACAAACCAAATGGTCTGTCATTCTTTTAAAAAAAATAATTATTTTTGACAATATATTTAAACATTTTATGACGACTATATTTTTAATATTTAATTTTGTGGTAAATACTTTTAATGTATTAGTATATTTTGGGTAATATGTACTACTATTCAATTTTAATGATATAATATTTAAATTCAAATGCTATAAATTTTAATTAAAGTATATATATATATATATAGAACTACTCTCCATGTGAGAATCTGTGATCTAATCTAGTTCGTTGTCAACCTATATATTTTCCAAAATTAGCATTATTTTAGGATGAAAAGTCATCCATATTTGGCCTATAACTCTGTATTTGTCCATAACAATAAATCTTTAACCACCAAATAAGCACAAAATTCACACGTTCATATTCCTGCTACACCAGCTCATTGCCAATATGTGCTATGAATCAAAATTTTTAAAATATAATCTCCTTCATTTTTTATCTCTAGTTCAGGGCTCAACCATATTAACACAGAATGAGCAATATTGCCCCATAGAATGCACATATTTACGACAAGCAATGCACAACGTTTACTCTAAGAGTGCACAAAATTGTATACCAATTTGTAAGTGCACATTGCACACCTTAAACCCCTAAACCCTTAAACTCTTAAACCCCACAGAAATGACCACGTAGTGGACAATTGATGCACATTCCAACGTCCTACAATACACTGCGCTAAATTCACCAATGCACATTTCCATAATCTATTATGCACCACCCACGCCAAATATCCCCCAGCGACCCAAAAAAAATTCTAAATGCATAACCTCATGCCAGCAACGATACTTGACAACACTCCAATGCATAGCTCAATTTAACAACCGATGCACCTCTCTTAAATACGGAGTAACATATTTATCAATAAACCTAATAAAAAATATACTCTTAACGAATGGCAAAAAAAAAATTAATTAAAAAAAAACAGGACATAAACAAAAAAAAATTAAAACAAAAAAAAAAACAAAACAAAACAAAACAAAGTGAACAACACATGAAATCATGACAAGAAGTCATCACCGACGCCGAAAAGAATCAAAAGAGGAACTAAGGAAAATGACCAAAAAACTCCTAAAATCAATGATTATAACTCTAAAATTAGGCAACATAATCTATAATAATCTATAAAGAAATCACATGCAAAGAAATTACGTGAAAAAGTACCTAAATGCTCCTAATGCAATAAATAAATAAATAAGAAATGGTTAAAAATACTTAAAAGTTCTATTTCTATCCATCAGATTTTGTCAAATAAAAAGTCTAAATTAAAAAACAGGTTTTCACGCGAGTGGTTCTAAAATGAACCGGATTATATATCTAATTAGAATGATTCACAGTCGTCCACATGTCTAGATTAACGAATCAAATGTAATTTTTTTTAAAACGACGTGGTGATATTTTCGTAAATAACTCGAACTTTGGTGCAAGTAAATGTGTTATAAGTGCAAGTAGTTGGTGCACATTTGCAAATAAAATATGCAAGTAAAATCACTTACAAGTGCACCTATTTTCACTTACAAGTGCAAGTAATTTACCTTGTTAACATTCGTGCACCTAGGTGCAACTAATTATACCATTACGTGCAACTAGTTATAACGTTAGGTGCAGCTGGTATTGATGTTCAATGTACATTTTACTTGCACATGTAATGCATTTTACATGCACTTGTGCACTTATTTTCACTTACAAGTGCAAGTAATTTACCTTGTTAACATTCATGCACCTAAGTGCACCTAGTTATAACCTTAGATGCAACTACATCTGGACATGTGGCGCACTGCGAAGCATTCTCAATTCTCTCCTGGACGCACCGTTCTCATTTGAACGCAATCATACATACATACATACATACATACATACATACACACACACATACACACATACATACATACATACATACATATAAATGGATTCTCGTGCGGTTGGCCTTCTCAAGTGCGGTTGCTTAGGTGCGTAGTTTTCCTTCTTAAAGTGCGTGGTTTTCCTTCTTAAGATACATGATTTGTGTGCTTAAGGCGCATCAATGTTGAAACTTAAGGTGCGTCAACCTATAACTTTATATGCGTATTTTTCCTTCTTAAGGTGTGTGATTTGTATTCTTAAGGTGCGTCAGTGTTGAAACTTAAGGTGTGCCATTTTAAAACTTTTTTGAAACTTTAGGTGTGTGGTTTGTGTTCTTAAGGTGCTTTGTTTGTGTGTTTAAGGTGCATGGTTTGTGTACTGAAGGTGCACCATTTAAAAACTTTAGGTGCGTGGTTTGTTTTCTTAGTTTGTGTGCTTAAAATACGTAGTTTGTGTATTTAAGATACGTCATTTTAATGCTTGAGGTGAGTAACCGCACAACTACATAGAAAACTATACATGCACCTGAACCCTTCTATATATATATATATATATGGATGAGATCTGGTGCGAAAGAGGTCCCAGGTGAAACATGCGGTGAGATTTGAGTCGTTGATCAAATATAGATTAACGGCTCAAATCAATGAATTTTTTTAAAGGCGCGTCCTGAGAAGAAAGAAGCAAAGTGTAAAAATGGCGCACCTTAAGTGTTACAAAGATGCACCTAGTATTAGAATGACGCACCTTAAGTGTTACAAATACATACACCTTAAGTGTTACAAATACACACACCTTAAGTAGTAAAATCATGTACCTTAAGTGTTAAAATGACGCACCGTAAGTGAAAAATTTATGCACTTAAATGTTTAATTGGCGCACCTTAAGTTTTAAAAAAACGCACCTTAAACTTTAGAATGCCGTACCTTAACTTTTAACAAATAACTAAGTTCTCAAGTGTATAACTTACACACATTAAGTGTTAAATTGGCGCACCTTTAAGTACAGAAAATCCGTACCTTAAGTTTTAACAATACACAAAATGACTAAAATGTCAATGCATTTTTTTAATGTGTATTCATCCTGGATATTGATTTTAATAAGATCAATGGCTATCCTTCATCCCCATGTTTGATGTGGACACATCCCCCACATTTGATATCTATTTTATATATATATATATAATAGGGAAAATGGCATCTTTAGTCCCTAAGTTATAGGGGTAGTGTAGACTCAGTCCCTAAGTTATGGCTGTATACGAGTTTAGTCCCTCAGTTATTCACAAAGTGGCGAGTTTAGTCCCTGAACATTAAATTTGACAAAAAAATTAAAAAATATTCAAAATTTGAGGGGTAAAATAGGAAATTCACATTTTATTATTCTTCTTATATCAAAACCACTTTTACAACATTATTTTTTCACTTCTTAGCCTAATTATTTTCAATATTTTTCATTTTTAAAAGCATTTTAATAACTTTCAAATGACTTGTTAGGAACCTGACTCTCGTATAACACACTTAAAACTTAGCACAAATAAAGAAATGCATAATCATTGTATTTAGGTGTATGAAACACACTGTCCTAACAAGTTTTTATTTTTTTACTAAGCAATAAATGTAATAAAATTAAACTTTTGAGATAGGATAGTGTGTAAAAAAATCTCAAAAGTTTTAATTGTATTACATTTGTTGCTTAGTAAAAAAATAAAAACTTGTTAGGATAGTGTGTTTCATACACCTAAATACAATGAT